>NC_050582.1:31909248-32071283 GCF_011100635.1 Trichosurus vulpecula
AAACTTCACAAACAAATAAAGAATGCAGAAATACCAAATGCATCCTTTCCAAACCATAATGCAATATAATTACACTTAATAAAGGACTTTAGAAACACAGATTAAAAATTAATTGGAGAATAAATAATCTAATCCTAAAGGATAAATTGGTCAAAGAACAAATCATGTAAATAATCAATAATTTTATTAAAGATAATGAATACAATGAAACAACAAAACAAAATTTGTGGGATGCATCCAAAGCAGTTCTGGGGGGGGAGGGGGGAGAGGGGAACACAGACACACACACACACACACACACACACACATACATGGTTATATCAATAAAAGAGACGAGGAACAGATCAGTGAATTGGGCATGCAACTAAAATAACAACCCAAAATATCCCCAATTAAATGCCAAAACAGAAATCTTGAAAAATCAAAAAAGAGATTAATAAAATTTAAAGCAAAAGAAAACCTTGATTCAACTAATAAATAAAACTAATAGCTGATTTTATTGGGAGGGAACAATCAAACAGATGAACCATTGGCTAATTTGATTTTTTTAATTTAAAAATCAAATTTCCAGTATAAAAATGAAAAGGATGAAATTAAAACAATTATAAGGAGCTATTTTGCCTAATTATATGCCAATAAAACTGACAATCTAAGTGACAGGGATGAATATTGACGAAAATATAAATTGCTCTGATTAACAGAAGAGGAAACAGAATACTTAAACAAACCTATCTTAGAAAAAGAAACTGAAAAAGCCATAAATGAGCTCCCTAAGAAAAAAAAATTCCTAGGACCAGATGGATTTACAAGTTAATTTTACCAAAAATTTTTTTTAAATTCTAATACTAATATAATATACTAATACTATATAATACTATACAGTACTATACAAATTATTTGAAAAAAATAAATAGAAAGTCCTACCAAATTCCTTCTGTGACACAAATATAATTTTGAAACCTAAACTAGGGAGAGCAAAAACAGAGAAAGAAAAGTATAGACCAATTATTCTAATGAATACAGATGCTAAAACTTTAAATAAAATAGCAGCAAGGAGACTACAGCAATATATCACAAAAATCATATACTATGACCAGGTGGCATTTATAGAATTCACTTGTAATATTGAATATTTCTTCATTTGTTTAGATCTGTCTTTATTTGTGTGAAAAGTGTTTTCTAATTGGTCCTGGGGATTTTTTTCCCTAGGAAGTTCATTTATGGCCTTTTCAATTTCTTTTTCTAAGATAGGGTCATTTAAGTATTCTATTTCCTCTTCTGTTAATCTGAGCAATTTATAGTTTTCTAATGCAGAGCTGGTTCAATATTAGGAAAACTATATGCATAATTGACCGTATCATTAAAAAAAAACAACAAAAATCATATGATTATCTCATTATATGCAGAAAAAGCTTTTGACTAAATACAACACCCATTCCTATTAAAACACTACTAATCACAGGAATAAATGGAGCTTTTCTTAAAATGATAAGTACTTTCTATTTAAAACCAAGAGAAAATATTATTTGTAATAGAGATAAACTAGAAGCCTTCTCAAAAAGATTAACAATGAACTGTAACCTAAGTTTGAACTCAGGGAACTGGGATCCAAATTTTAGTTCCACCACTTAAACTCCCTGGATTTCAGTTTCAGTTCAAAAGCCAATGAATGTAGGCTTATAGTTTTCATATTCTACTCTCTTCTCTTTTGGGGAAATATTAGGGGATTTGTTCTGTAGTCATGTGGCTCCTTACTTGATAGTCACAGTTTTTCAAAGGTCAGTGAAAATGTTACTTGAACAAGATAGGATGCAAAGATTAAAACCTATCATCAAAGGAAAAAAAAAGTTCAGCAATGAAGCAACGCTGTCCATTATCAAAATCATTATTTGATATTGTACTAGAATTGGTGGCTATAGTAATAAGACAAGAAAAAGAAATTAAAGAAATAAGAATAGGCAATAAGGTGGAAAAATTATCCCTCTTTGCCAAGATGATGGTATATATAACTTGAGAGAGTCAAATAAAAATCTAGTTCAAACAATTAACACTTTTAGCAAAGTTGCAGGATATAAAATAAACCTACATATATCATCAGCAGTTTTATATGTTACCAACAAAACCCAACAGGAACAGATAGAGAAATTCCATTTAAAATCACTGCAGAGTATAAAATATTTAGGAGTCTACTAACCAAGACACACCCAGGAACTATATGAACACAATTAGAAAACACTTTTCACACAAATAAAGACAGATCTAAACAAATGAAGAAATATTCATTACTCATGAGTAGGTGAGCCAATATAATAAAAATGACAGTTCTACCTAAATTGACTTACCTAATCAGTGCCATACCACTCAAACTGCCAAAGAATTATTTTATAGATGTAGAAAAAGTCAGCAATCATCAAAGCAATCTGATACTGGCTAAGAAAGAGAGTGGTGGATCAATAACAGAAATAAATGACCACAGTAATCTACTACTTGATAAATCCAAAGACCTAAGCTTTTGAAGGAAGAATTCACTATTGAATAAAAACTACTTGGAAAACTGGAAAGCAATCTGGCAGAAACTCAGCATAGATCAACATCTCACACCATATACCAAGATAAAGTCAAAATGGATATATGTTTTTGATATAAAGAGTGATACCATAAGCAAATTAGGGAGGCACAGAAAAATTTGCCTGTCAGGTCTATTAATGGGGAACATTTTATGATCAAACAAGAGGCGATCAAGGGAGGTAAAGTAGATAATTTTGATTACCTGAAATTAAAAAGGTATTGCACAAACAAAACCAAGCTCTAAGCACTCCATAGAGTCTACCTCAGCTGTCTTTGTAGCCACTGGAACAAATTGTACTCATCCAACCATTCTGCCAAGGGGGAAATCTTCACATACTTGGGGTAAATATCCTCCTAACTCACTGATGAGTTGCAATCTATCAGTTACTCTCAATCTGGGTTAGCCCATCTGCTGAAACAGTTTTACCAGAGTGTGGCTGTTGCACATGCTACTGCTTCTTGGAGCCGCAGGTGAAAACTGGATAATAGGTAGATACCAAAGATGGATGAGCAGCCTTGAAAATAGCTCAGCAAGTCCTCACACCAAAGGCGCTAGTGCTCCCTGAATACCCCATACACTGCAAGAAGGAAGATGATACCAATGACAAAGTAGATGCAAACAAAACAAACTTCTTGATCCTAAAAGGATGGGGGGAAGAGATAAAGGAGGAAAAAAAGAGAAAATAATTAATATCTAAAGGGGTACCTAAGATCATCTCTTAGACAAATGGGAAATGGCTGAACAAAGTAAGTATGAGTGTAATGGAATACTATTGCTCTATAAGAAATAACATGAGAAACTATTTCAGAAAATCCTGGGTAGTACGAAGTTATAGAGAGCAATGAGCAGAACCAGGGGAACAATCTATATCAGGACAACAATATGGAAAGGAAAAAAACAATACAGAAAGATAAGAATTTTGATTAATGTAATAATCATCCATGTCTCCAGAAGACTTATTGTTAAACATTCTTTTAAAGTCATAAGTAAAAGCAACAGGAGTTTATAAACAGAAATAAATGTAAAAAACCTACAGTTTCCATGTTTACATCACATGGTATTTACAGTTGGAATTGTGGAGATTTAACAGGGGAAAAAGTCAGGGCAATGACTTCTGTTTCTAGCTCTAAGCCCCTGAATGGAAATGAAAACTTCCATTGGACTTAAGGTGCAGAAAGAGACATACATTTTTGGACACGGCCATTATGTAGATTCATTTTGTTTGACTATGCTTACCTGTTACAAGGATTTTTCCCTTTCTTTTTCTCGCTTTTTAATTGGGGGAGAGGTGTCAAGGAAGGGGTATTAGCAATAGCGATGCCAAAAAGAGGGCCACTGAGATGAGCAGGATGCTTTCAGAAAACATGGGAAGACTTACATGATCTGATATAAAGTGAAATGAACAGAACCAGAAGAACGGTGTACACACTATTTATTGTAGGATGATCAACTGGAATGACTTAACTATTCTCAGCAAGACAATGACCCAATACAATTTCAATGGACTTCTAATGAAAAATGTCATGCATCTCCAGAGAAAGAACTGATGGAATCTTAATACAAATTGAAGCATACTATTTGTACTTTCTTTATTGTTTTTAAGGGGGTATCTGTGTTTTATTTTGCAACATAGCTAATATGGAACTGTTTTGCATGACTACACATGTATAATCTATATCAAATTGCTTGCCTTCTGAAAGAGAGCAAAGGGAAGGGAGGGAGAAAATTTGGAACTCAAAATTTTTTTTAAATGTTAAAATTTTTTTACATATAATTGAGAAAAAGAAAAAAGAAATGGCAAAAAAGGGGGGCCACTGAAACACTCATTAAGGACACAGAAAAAAGTTCAAAAGGAAACAGGTAAGCAAGGCAGCTTTGAAAGTAAAGTACAAGATTCATTAAATACTATTTTTAGAAATTATACTATGAAATGGAGCTTCATGGTTTCATAAAGCATCCTCTTTTTGTGTTACATTATATGGGAATGTTCTTTTTCACGTTTAATTTAAAATTAAACTCAGAATTTAAGTTTTTTTTAATTAAAAGGCATTAATTCTTATGGTAAAAAGGAAAACTAGCATTATTTATCCATCTTCACTCCAAATTTATTTGCACTACTGTAGAAAAAAAATTCCTAAAATTATGTTAATGAGCCACCAACATGAAGATTATCCAACAAGAAAATTATGGTCATAACAAAAGGGGAAGGGGGTGTAGAAAATCATACCGAAAAGATGAAACAATTTTGTGTTTCTATAGAAATACACAGTCAATGGCTGAAAACAAAAAGAGAATAAATTGTAACAATGAAGTTTGCATTTCCATTCAAGGTCTTAAAGCTAGAAATATATGTCATTGCCCAGGACTTGTTTGTCCCCTGTAAATCTACACAACTCCAACTTTAAGGACCATCTGACGTAAATATGGAGACTGTAAGTTTCTCCATTGATTCCTGCCTATAAACTCCTATTGTTTTCACTTACAACTTTAGAAAAAAAACAATTTAGTAGCAACAGAGTAAATACTCATTGGAGCCCATGTAATTCCTATTCACTTTTGTGATTTTTTCTAAAAGATCCTCCTGGAAAATTAGTATTATTCAAAATTGTTTAACAAGTTCACTCCTCCCAACAGTGGACTTCCAAATGCCTCCCAGATGGCACCCAACATTTCACAGGCCTTTCTGGTTGCAGCAATGTAATGGACTGATGCCTTCAAGGAACAATCCGACAATAACTCTCATAGAACCATAACTCAGACAGAACAACTGGGGCTTGGCCCAAGGGAGTCAAAATCTAGAAGAGGCACAGGGAGCATTTTAAACCTTCAAAAGCAAAGAAACACCTGAGCTTAGTATCTAGTTACCAAGAATAATTAGCTTAAAGTATGAAGATATCAAATGGTGGCTCCCCACTTCCTCCCTACCTGAAATCCCCCAACCTGGGAACCATATGTCAGGTGAATTCCTGCCCAGTCAACCTTATCCTTTTCATCTTCTCCCTCTCCCCCCACAGTGGCAATCGCCCCAGTAGAACCTGGTGTTCCAAAATTTCCACTTTCACATCTAATTGAACTGAAGGCACATTCTGGGTCATTTAATTACCCTAAGCATAAAAATTATGAGTTAATGCTCTAAAGTCTAAGGTAAGTATCCTGTGTTTCATAAGATCATACATCTAGAGGTAGAAGGGACCTCAGACGTATCTATTTCAAAAACTTGATTTTACAAATGAGGAACTTGAAGTCTATGGAGCTTAAGTGACTTGTCCAAGGTTACAGAGGTAGTAATCATCAGAGGTGGGATTTGAACCTGTTTTCTGACTCCAAAGCCAGCACTCTTTCCATTGGATCATGCTATCTTCTACAACAGTGGTATCAAATTCAAATGGAAACAGGGGCCATTAAACCACATGCAAGGATCACTGTGGATTATAAACTGACTTAACATTAAAATATAAAATTATCTATGTCTTATTATGTTTTTATTTACTTTTTGAAAGATTTCCCAATTACATTTTCATCTCATTAAGGCCATAACTGGGAGTGTTGTGGGTCACATGCAACCTATGGACTGCATGTTTGACACCTCTAGTCTAGAGTCAATCTCTCAGAGCAATTCATTATATGTATGGTACGTCAGAAAGCATGATAGATTTACAAGTGAAGAATAGGGTGCTGGGCCTGGAATCAGGAAGACCTTGAGTTCCAAAAGATACTTCCTAGCCATGTAACCCTGAGCAAGTCACTTAACCTCCCCCTCCATTTCAGTTTCTTGATTTGTAAAATGGAGATGACAATACCATCTCCCTCTCAGAATTGTTGCGAGGATTAAATGAGATAATATTTGTAAATTGCTCGGCATAGTGCTGAGCACATAGTAGAGCCTTAATAAAAGTTCATTTTGTTCCTTCTTAGTCTTTTCTCCTAAATGCACTGCAATATTAATTCCAGAACTTTGATTACTGCTCCAGAGACCAGGGCAAACATCAGTCCAGTTGGTTATGTCTTACTTCCTCTAGTACATGGGAATTGCCTCTAGAGTAGAGATCAAACCTTAATCGTCTTTGCCTCTTCCAGCATGAGGTCCTACACACAATTAATATACAGTGAACATGTTTCTGAAAGAACAAAGCTTTAAAAGGCAAAGATGTTAAAAACTACAATATCTACTGATAATATTGCTTCATGAGAACCAGAGCTAAATTTACACAAACTTCAAGAGAAAAAAATATTGAAAGCATGGGATTTTATGAAAATCTTCAGTATATGTTTCATACCATACATAGTTTCACAAGTGGCAGAAACTACAGAGGTTGTAGAATCCATTCCCTGACCCCCAGGTGACTTTCACCCCAGTGTCTGCCTGGCCCACATGACTTAGGAAGCTGTTTGCAGCTCCACAACTGGCCTACCTACACTGGCCTAGTACTTGTCTAAACTTGACATACGTGGTATAGCACAACATTATACTACCGCTAATTTTATTCTAGAAAGCCCCAGAGCTAAAAGAGAAAAACATTGCAATCAGAGTTAATTAAGTTTGGCAGTTTTAGTGCCGAGACTTAAGGCTTTATGAATTCTTGGGCAAAAAGCTGAAGCCCTGCTACTGGATGAACATAGGGGCTTGAGGAGAAAAAGGCAGATTTGGGAAATTAACATTTAGTTAAGAAAATGATATGTGAAAACAGGATTCAGATTTCTAGGATATGGCATATAATACAGTAATGATGGACTCTTGGCAGGCAATGGAATACATGGATGAGAGTCTGTAAAAATATATTTGCCAAGAGGCTCACAAATCTGAGGAAGACAACTTTAAACTGAGAATTGGAGGAAGAGGAGGAAACTGCACACACATAGCCAGCAAACCACAAACCAGAGAATTACAAGCACAGCATAAGAAGAATAAGCAAGTGGGAATATAAATACATTGCAATAAAGGACAATCTAGAAGAAGAGAAGCAAAAAGCAACGCTGAAAGAAAACATGATCTCCTTGTAATCAAAATATATTGAGCTTGAAGACTGGATATATAGAAATAACTTAAGGACTACAGGTACCCCAAAACAAGACAAGTCAAAAAGCCTCAACATCACAATGCAAGAAATTTTTTAAACAAGAGCCCAGAACTTCTGAACGTTGAAAACAAAGTACCAATCAAAAACAATGCACAGATTGCCTCCAGAAAAAAAAAACTTCTATGCTGCAAACTCCAAGACAACATAATGGTCAAACTGAACAATTCCACTGATGAGAAATTTTGCAAGTTACTAGAGAAAAAACCCTTCAAATATAAAGGAGATTTGAAGCAGAAATCAAAAAGAAGTGATAGTGGAGAAATAGGCCTGAAATGTCATGGATTAAACCTCACAACAGTCTTTCTACAAACAAATCAGTATTTTTTGTGGTACCAAATTACAGTAAGGAAGATTTCATAAAAGTGGGGAGGAAAGGGGGAATGATAGCGGGTAATATGTGATATACCTTAAATAAATTAAAGGTTAGTGATGAAGGGAGAATAACTCCCATGGTCTCTCAGGAACAAGAGATTCTACAGGAGAATGAGCAAGGAGGCAAAGGGAGAGATTGACAAGGATAGATAACAAGGAGAAATCACATTTCGTTGGTGGAAAGAGGTACCAGTGATGAATGCTTCGATGGAAAAAGTGAGAGGTTCTATAAATGGAGATAGAGACTTTAAAATAAGTATAATCTGCAGGGATTTGGCACTTAGACCACTCATCCTCACTGAAGAGAAGAGGAATGAGAGCTGGAGGGGAAAATGGACACCCAGAAGCGCTGGGGGATATGGATCCAGGGAGATGATTTCAAGGCAAATGTGAAAAAAATTACCACATGCAGGACAAAGGTTAATAATGAACTGCACTATCAGGGACATAGGAAAGTTCCTACTACTGGGCAACATCTTCTCCATCCTCTGCAGGAACTGATTATTTCTAAGATCAAAGCATAACAGAAGGGACCAAGAGGCAAGATGTATAAGGCAATTACAAAGAAAATGTTTAGAAGAAAGAATCAAAAATAGATACCTTAAAAGCTTCAAACCCATGAAGAATACAGAGACTAAAGAATGAGTAAATAAGTATAAGGATCATTAATCAAAGAAAAAAATCCTAGAAGAGACAGGGAAGATAAATACTAAAGAGAATAAGGAAAAGAAATCCTTTTTAGAAAAAAGACCCAGAAAAAATGAAAATTTTAAAAACTAACATACAAAAGAAGGTGAAGAGGAAGAGAGGAAGGATTTTGCTTGACTACTTAACAGAAAGAAAAAAAGAGGAAAAGAATTTTAAAAAATGAATAAAAGCAAAAAAGAAAAAGGAATAATAAGCAAAACTCCAAAACCAAGAAAATGAGTAACAAATGGGAGTATGGGAGAAGTTGAGGGTGAAGGGAAGAGAGTCAGTGGGAATGCTGTTGCCTTAAAATAGACTAAGCTGAAATACCTGAACAGATATAGTACTGTGTTAACAGAGGAAGAGAGTAAGAATCCCAATTTCTTAAAAAAAAAGGCAACACTAGAGACAAATGAAGGAAATTATAAACTTAACTGTCATAACTTCAAATGTAAATGGATTAAATAATCCAAAAATTTTAAAAAGTAATTAGATAAGAAAACAGAATCCTACAGTCTGTTGCTTATGCGGTATAAAAATGAAAGGTTGGAAGAAAATTTCCTATGCATTAGAAAAAAAATTACAAGTTTTTGTAGGTCTCACATTTCCAGCAATTTAAGCACTTTCTCTTTTCTTTTTTTGTATTAGACTTATCCAAAACTGAGAGAAAGGACAATGAAATCTCCTGTCACTATTGTGTTACTATGTCTTCTTACAGTTCAGTTAATTTTTTCTTTATGAATTTAGATGCTGAGGCATTTGGAGCATGTAAGTTTAATATTGACAGTATCAGACAAAAAAACAAGGATTTAAAACATAAAAAGGGATTAAACAAGGAAACTACACTATCCTGAAAGGAACCATAGATAACAAACCAATACCAGAAAGAACTTGCAGAAATTACATTAAATCGTCCTCCAAATTATACTGCTATACCCAAAGGAGACAATATTTATGAATGGCAGTCTATCTATCTCAGGACTACCAGGGTTTGTCTAGGAAGGAAGAATTTTCTTTCTTTATATTCCCTTCTCACCATACTACCCATTTAAACCACCTTACCTAACCAAGTTACATTTTGGACAACAATCCATCACTGTAATTATAACAGTCAAAAAGTGATCTGTTTGAAGACTCTCAAGGAGTGGTGTCAAACTCGAATAGAAGCTGGGGCCACTAAATCATACATAAGGATCCCTGCAGACTGCAGACTGACTTAGAAAGCCACATATCACCAGGGCCTCATGTCTGACACCTCTGTTCTAAAGGGTAATTGGACTCCAGCCCTAACCATTTCTAAAGTTTCTGCTTTCCATCTGCTCATTTCTCACATATTGCAACCCTGCTGACCTCTTAGTGGGAAGTATTGCCACATGACCAACAGAGCAGAGCATGAGAATGGCCATACAGTGGACCAAGAGATATGTGACATAACCTGCTACTAATGCTTCTGGACCCCTATAAGCATATTCACCAAGCATATCAACAGCCCTTCCCTCTCTTTTGTTCTCTCTCTTTTGTTTATGATTGAATTTTGAACCATTTTGTGACAATATGTTTCCTTTATTTTTCATTATTTTTATTTTTTATTTTTTTCAGTCAGTAAATATTTATTAAACTCGTACTATGTGCTAGGCACTGTGCTAAGCCCTAAGGGATTAGTAAAGTAACAGATTTTTAAAATCCACAAAAATCAACAGCATTTCTACTATAGTATAACATATCTGACTTTGGCCCCTTTCTCTCGGGACCTTTACATTCCCCATTCTCCTTGCCCAGAGTTCTGCGCTTCTCTGAAGGGGTTGGAGAATCTCCCTTCTCCGACCCTGGTTCGTTCTCTACTAGCTATGTTCCCCAACCAATTTTAAGGCCTCAGTAATAAATACTCTAGTTCCATTTAACCACTTAATATTAGATTAGCTTTTGTAAAGGGCATTTATGTCAAAGATATAACAAAAACATGCAAACATTTCTCCCAAAACCTCAGGAGCATAATTCCTTCACACTTCTAATGGCACCTCAATCTCTAGGGAGATGAGGGATTTCATCTCAAAGACCAGCTCAATTCCTACATAGCATTAGTCCCACCAAGTTCCATTCCAAAGCCAGCAGCGTAGGCTTCAGTTGGACTGGCGTATTGACCTATGTTTTTTAGGGCATTGCTGCTAGACTGGCTTCTTAGTTTCTGGACCCCTAGATCTCTATGACCCATGTTCCTTAATCATATGAGAGAGTCTACTTCCTGCACCTAAAATGGAAAAGAATAACCCAAAAGACCAAAGACTCGGGCCTACTCCTGGGGCCCACATAGCCTAAAAGGAAAGGGAGGAAGAGAAGATGGCCCTAAGACCCTCTTCTACATAGTGTCAGTAGATTCCTTTATGCTCAGTCACAAACATTGCAAAGTCCCACTGTTGTTTAGACAGGCGGGTTTTAAGACACTAACAGTTCTATTTATGTAGCCAAAGGAAAGACAACGTTCTCAGCCATGTGGTAGGCCAAGACGGAATGTCCATGGCTACTCTAGTCATCCAGTCTCTTGGAAGCAGATCTCAAGCTTCTTCCACATGGATGACATCATCTTAATCTAGGCATGCGCCAAACCCATGAAGCAATGACAAATTAAGAAAGTGGAACTGATGAGGCTTGAGGTTGAGGGGTGCTTGAGACCCCAAAATACCAACACGCCGGGTCCTGCCAAATGAATTCTACTCAAGCCTTCTCAGCCAAGGAAAAAGACCAAGTTTATTAAGGATTCGCCATATTGGGTAGACTCTTAGGGAGTCTGGGCATTTGTGACGCTAATGCCAGTAGGCCAGGTCAATCTGATCTGAGCTAGACTGAATCCAAGCCCATTATTTTTATTTTATTTTCCCTTTTTCAGTTTCATTAACTTGGAAGTTGTTTCCCTCCAAGTAGGCAAGAATTTTTCAGTATTTTTTCAGTGCAAAGAATGTTGGATATGTAATAGCATAGAGAGCTTTGTCACAAAGTTTTGTGTTCATATGTGTTTTATTTCCTTTTATGCAGTTTTTGGGAAACAAAAATTCAAAATTGTATCGTTTCCACTTTGATGTAGTATTTAGGGTTGATTTTTTTTGTATTGACGTGTTTAACAGCAGGCGCATGCTATCAGGAACAATTTTTGTATAAAAGCTCAAATTTAACAATCACTTACATTACTGAAATTCTATTTATCACTAGCCTTCTGTCTCCCACATAAAAAACTATTGGGTTGGACAAAATAATGTTTTCTGACTTATTTAAAATGCTTGTAAATTTCTTAGGGGCCTGCCATTTTTGACTGGGGATCAGTTGATATATACTTGTTTTACGAAAGCACTCAATAAAATAGTGTGGCCTATATAAAAAAAACACGGCATTTTCTAAATAGGCCTGTTAAAAATTTACGTATTTCTTAGAACATGGAATTTTTACAAAAGTTGGCTATATATTAGAGCACAAATATAATACAAAAAATATAAAAAGATAGAAATTGTAAATATATCCTTTATCCTCAGGGGAAAATCTTATGCCTACAAACATACATAAAAAATAGAAAAAGAGAGGATTAATGAAATAAATAGCCTTTTAAAAATTAGAGAGCCAAAAATAAATCCCAAATAAGTACAAAAGAGGAGATATTAACAATTAGAGAAGAAAGAGGTAAACTGACACCCCCCAAAAAAAAACCCTATAGAAATGACAAATAAAAGTGAAGACTGGCTCTTTGAAAAGACTAATAAAATTTATGTCTTTAACAAATATGATTGAAAATAAGAGGGCAGAAAATGAAATCAACAAAACAGTAAGTGAACAAAGAGAAATAATAACAAAAAGAAGAAATAAAAAGAATTATTAGAACCTACTATGTACACTTATACTAATAAAACTGAAAATGCAAAAGAAATACTTTTGAAAATATAAAATACCCAAGCTAACAGAAAAACAAGGAGAGGTCATAAATAACCCAATCTCAGAAAAGGAAATAGAAAGTTATAAAGGAACTACCAAAGAGGGGAAAAGAATTTTTTCAAACTTGAGGAATCAAAAGGCAGACCAGAGTGGGAGTGCAGGGTTGGTTTGCGCTGCTTAGATCTGGGTCCCAATCCTGGTTGGTGGTCCTTGGGGGAGGAGGAGTCCTGCTGTGACAGAGCTTGTGGTGACAGTAGAGTAAAAGTGACTCTGAAGACAGCAGTGTAGCCCCTATAGCGTGGGACAAAGCATACCCTGACAAAAAGCTCGTAGGTCAAGTAGTTGGCTGGGAACATGGCCAGGCAGCGAAAAAGGATGCAGACTCAGACTCAGCCTATAGAACCTTTTTTGATGACAAACAAGATCAAAACATACAGCCAGGAGAAGTCAACAAAGTCAAAGAGCCTACATCAAAAACCTCCAAGAAAAATGTGAATTGGGGTCAGGCCATGGAAGAGCTCAAAAAGGATTTGGAAAAACAAGAAAGAGAAGTGGAGGAAAAATTGGGAAGAGAAATGAGAGTGATACAAGAAAACCATGAAAAACAAGTCAATGACTTGCTAAAGGAGACCCAAAAAAATACTGAAGAAAACCACACCTTAAAAATAGACTAACCCAAATGGCAAAAGAGCTCCAAAAAGCCAATGAGGAGATGAATGCCTTGAAAGGCAGAATTACCCAAATGGAAAAGGAAGTATAAAAGACCACTGAAGAAAATACCACCTTAAAAATTAGATTGGAGCAAGTGGAAGCTAGTGATTTTATGAGAAATCAAGATATTATAAAACAGAACCAAAGGAATGAAAAAATGGAAGACAATGTGAAATATCTCATTGGAAAAACCACTGACCTGGAAAACAGATCCAGGAGAAATAATTTAAAAATTATTGGACTACCTGAAAGCCATGATCAAAAAAAGAGCCTAGACATCATCTTTCAAGAAATTATCAAAGAAAACTGCCCTGATATTCTAGAACCAGAGGGTAAAATAGAAATTGAAAGAATCCACCGATTGCCTCCTCAAAAAGATCCCAAAAAGAAAACTCCTAGGAATATTGTCACCAAATTCCAGAGCTCCCAGATCAAGGAGAAAATACTGCAAGCAGCCAGAAAGAAACAATTTGAGTATTGTGGAAAAATAATCAGGATAACACAAGATCTAGCAGCTTCTACATTAAGGGATTGAAGGGCTTGGAATGATATTCCAGAGGTTAATGGAGCTAGGATTAAAACCAAGAATCACCTACCCAGCAAAAGTGAGTATCATGCTGCAAGGCAAAATATGGATTTTCAATAAAATAGAAGACTTTCAAGCTTTGTCAGTGAAAAGATCAGAGCTGAATACAAAATTTGATTTCAAACACAAGAATCAAGAAAAACATGAAAATATAAACAAGAAAGAGAAATTATAAGAGACTTACTAAAGTTGAACTGTTTTGTTTACATTCCTACATGTAAGGACGATGTGTGTAATTCATGAGACCTTTCTCAGTTTTGGGGTAGTTGATAGCTGAAGGGAATATATATATATATATATACATATATATATATGCATATATATGCATACATATATATATATATATAGGGCACAGGGTGAGTTGAATATGAAGGGGCGATATCTAAAAAAAAATAAAATTAAGGGATGAGAGAGGAATATATTGAGAGAAGGAGAAAGGGAGGGATAGAATGGGGTAAATTATCTAACATAAAAATGGCAAGAAAAAGCAGTTCTGTTGGAAGGGAAGAGGTGAGGGGGAATAAGTGAATCTTGCTCTCATCAGATTTGACCTGAGGAGGGAATAACATACACACTCAATTGGGTATCTTACCCCTCAGGAAAGTAAGGGGAAGGGGATAAAAAATTAGGGATGATAGAAGGGAGGGGAGAGAGGGGGAGGAGGTTATAAGAAAAGGGACAAGGACAAGGGAGAAAATTGAATAAAGGGGGACAGGATAGGATGGAGGGCAATACAGTTAGTCTTTCACAACACGAGTACTGCGGAAGTGTTTTACATAATGATACATGTGTGGCCTATGTTGAATTGCTTTCCTTCTTAGGGAAGGTGGGTGGGAAGGGCAGAGGGGAAAGAATTTGGAACTCAAAGTTTTAAAATCAGATGCTCAAAAAAAGGTTGTTTTGCATGCAACTGAGAAATAAGATATATAGGGAATGGGGCATAGAAATCTATTCTGCCCTACAAGAAAGTAGGGGGAAAGGGGATGTGAGGGAGTGGGGTGACAGAAGGGAAGGCTGATTGGGGAATGGGGCAATCAGAGTATATGCCATCTTTGAGTGGGGGGAGGGTAGAAATGGGGAGAAAATTTGTAACTCAAAATCTTGTGGAAATCAATGTTGAAAACTAAAATATTAAATAATAAAATAATTGTTGAGAAAAAAAGAATATTGGAAGAGAAACAGATCAAATATTTCTCACAGTTATGAGTATGAGATGTATTCTTAAACAAAGGATAGAAGCGATTACAAAAAAAATAAAATAGATAACTTTCATTCCACGAAGTTGAAAATTTTCCATGCAAAAAAAAATTAATGCGCCTAGGATAAGAAAGAAAGCAGTCTAATGAGAAAAAAAAATCTTTGCATCCAATATCTCTGAAAAGGATGTGGTATCCCAGCTATATAAATAATTAGCAGATAAATATAAAACCAAAACTATTCCCCAAAAAGATAAGTGGTCAAATTATATGAATAAACAGTTCTCAAAAAATCACAAACTATTAACAAACCCATGAAAGTATGCTCCAAATCACTAATGATAAGAGAAATGCAAATACATGCACATCAAATACATACACAACAAAATATTTATAGCATCATTTTTGTGATAGGAAAAAAGTGGAAACAAAATGGATGGCCATTGATTGGGAAATGGCTAAATTGTGGTATCTAAATGCTGATAGAATATTACTCTGATGTAAGAAATGGTGAGTTTTATTACTACAATGAAACATGGAAAGATCTATATGAACTGATGCAGTCACATAAGCAGAGTGAAGAAAACAATATACGTAGCAACTACAACAAAGGGAAAGAACTTATATGCACACATGAAAATAAAAATAAAAGTGAATGTTGCAAAATTTTAAAAAACAAGCCTGACTCAAAAAAAAAGATTCTGACTCAACCCCCTTTGCAGATGTGAGAGGCTCACAAATGTTGCATAAGTCACATATTTTGAGACTTTTTCAATGTATTCATCAGTTATGTTGTTTTTTCCTTTTTCGTTTTACCTTTAAAATACTTTTTGTTATATGGTGTGGCTCTCTGAGAAGGGGAGGGGAAGGATACTGGTGAAAACTGTGGTGATGTAAAAAACAAAATACATCACTAATAACTTATCTTAAAGGGGAAATGGAGGGGGGAAGAGGCTAAGCTAATGAGAGCAATGCCAAGAACTGGAAAAAGGCAAATAGTATTTAGGTGAGGGTCAGCAGAAAAAGAGAAAAGTGATACTTTTAGGGCAGCATAGTATATAAAGACCACCTGTCCAGAAGGAGGAAACAGACCACAAATCCAGCAGAAAAAAAGGGGATGCTGATTTTGGGACATCAACTAGAATTCCCTGTCTTTCTACCAAAAACAGGGCAAGTGAAAAAATTCTTGACTTGGCTTATTAATTGGTTTAGCCTTCAAAACGTAGAAAATGGAAGGAGGGGAGCTGTTATTCTGGGCTCCATTGCTCCAAATGAGGGGTGGGGGCTGCTTACCAAAGTGGAGAGAACAGTAGAAAGTCTGAAAAAACCTGGAGCTTAGGAAGCATGAGAGGTGCTCACATCAAGGATGCAGGGTCCAGGCCTCCAGGACTCAGCCCATGGTCACCTGGTAGCCACTGGCAACCCCAGGTTGGCTGGATTCGGTTAGGCTGGACCCAAGCCATCAGCCACTGGCCAGCCATCCAGTTATGTCCATAAGCCGTCCAGCCTGGCATGGCCTATGGCTGGGCCAGGAGATTTCCCTCCAGCCAAGGGCTCAGCTGCTCTCCTCAGAAGTAAAGGATTTGGGGGGGGTGGGTGGAGGGAGGGGCTCTTCATACTTTCCCCCCACTCTCATCTCTTATTAGAGACCTGTTCTCACCAAGGTACAAAATAGAAAGAAATGAGGAAGGTCCCGAAAGAGAAAAATTTCAAAATTATCTTAGTGGAAAAATAACCTAGAGAGGAAGGAAGGAAGGAAGGAAGGAAGGAAGGAAGGAAGGAAGGAAGGAAGGAAGGAAGGAAGGAAGGAAGGAAGGAAGGAAGGAAAGGAAGGAAAGGAAGGAAGGAAAGGAAGGAAAGGAAGGAAGGAAGGAAGGAAAGGAAGGAAGGAAGGAAGGAAGGAAGGAAGGAAGGAAGGAAGGAAGGAAGGAAGGAAGGAAGGAAGGAAGGAAGGAAGGAAGGAAGGAAGGAAGGAAGGAAGAAGATACAACGACGGGTATGAAAATGATGGGCCTAGGAGCATACCTTTGAGGTAAAGGGGAGCGACGCCGCCATCCGCCCTAGTGGCAGCAACCTCGTGAGACCCCACGCGCGGGCGCACGCCTGGCCTTGTGGAGCAAAGGGCACCTCCCCACTGCCTCAGGTGTCAGCAATCAAGCAAGGGCAACGGCTGGCAGCCTCGGTCCAGGTGTCCGCCAGATAACAATGCCGGGGCGGGGGGGAGCGGGCAAGAGGAAGACAAGGAGCATGCGTGGACAGAGCGAGAGAGCAGCTTGCTCCTGCTCCACTGCAAGACTCCCAGTTTCAGAAACTCTGGGGACAGGGAGAAAGAAGATCCCCAATTATTCTTTACCCTGAACTTGCGCTGAAAAGCTTCTTTCTTTGAGTTCAGAGTTTGGGAAATTCTGGCGCTCCACATTCCCTCAGTGTCACAGGTTCAGAGATTGGGGGCTGGGGAGGACTTGGGGGGTTCTTTCATACACAACACCCTCTATTTTATTAACTCATATTTCTCTAGTGCCTTAAGGTTTATTAGTAATAATAATTTACATAGAGTGCTTTAAGACTGGCAACACACTTTAGATATATTATAATGCTAGCTTTGAGGTTTGCAAAGCATTTTACATAATCTCATTTACTTCACACAAGAACCCTTGGAAAGTAGGCACTTCAGACACCAGCCCTGTCTTTACAGATCAACAAACTAGAGCTCAGGAAGGTTCAAGTGATTTGTCCATGATCGTACATCCAGTAAAGAGGATCACAAAGTCATCTTTTGAAAGCTTGAAGGTACCTTAGAGGTCATTTTACAGATGAAGAAACTGAGGCCTAGAGAGTTAAAATGACTTTCCCAGTGTCACACAGTTAGCGAAGCAGCAAAGAGAAGTCTTGCAAACATGGCTTCTGATGCCAGGCTCAGGTTGCTTTCCCCTAAGCTCCTCTGCAAGTGGCTTCCTAGGAATAAGTGAAGGACACATAGATAGCTAGGGGTTAAAGGCCTTCAGTGAAAGATTAAAGGACCTGGGATTATCATTTAGGTTTAAGAAAAACAGCCCAAGAAAGAATTTAATAATCATCTCAAAGCAGATAAAGAATAACTAAATAAGGAATGAAGACCAATTTATTCTTCATAGTTATTTGGGACAAAACAAGTGGGGGTTGTGAAGAGGAATAGTATTAAACTCACCAAGGACTTTTAAAGTCCAGCCAAGGACAGTTGAGTAGAGTTTTGCTTTCCCATATGTGTAGTAGGGGGTGAGGAAGCATCTGCCTACAGGACTGTTAAGCTACCATGAAACAATGACAAGGAAAGATGGTTACAATGGGCCATCTGGTGTGCTCTGTTAAGTAAACTGAGGTAGATACGGAAATGTGATTCATACCCTTACTTCTCCCTATAAAGGTACATTTCCACATTGAACAAAAAAAATTTTCTACCCATAGTTTTAGCATTAACTATGCAAAGTTAATTTGGAAATATGTTTTACATGATCACTTGCCATCTTGGGGAAAGGGGAAGAGGGAGAGGGAGGGAGAAAAATTTGGAACTCAAAATCTTTCAAAAATTGAATGTTGAAAATTGTCTTTACATGTAATTGGAAAAATACTATTAAATTGAAAATAAAAAGTAAAATAAAACAAGATATTTACAAGAAAACATTTTTAAAAAACTATGGTAGTTCTACTCCACAAACCATTTGTAAATCCATCACTGGAAGTTTAGAAGTTATCATAAACTATCAAGGTGAAGATGAGCTGATTTGTGACTACGGGGGCTCAGAAAGTTGGTTGATGGTACTCTAATTCATCAGCCTTGTCTACTATTAATATACTGCCTACTTCATAAAATCTGGATTACTGATAAAGGAACAAAACAAACCAGTTAAAGGCCATAAGAATGCTGTGAAGGGATTAGAAACACATTCTTGACTTGGGAGTTGAAACTGTGTTTAGGCAGCAGTTGGTATGCTGATGTAAAATAAAGTCATTAGGTAAAGATTTTCTCTCTAAGAAATATTCTAGAGAATCCTGCTAATCCTGTGTGAACTGATGTGCTCTAGAGAAAAGAAGGGCTGGGCTTCTGTGCTACAAGAGTCAAGTGGAGAATGAGAGAGGTAAATAGAAAGGAAAAGGAACAGCAATTGAGGTTTTGACACCTCTTTTTCAAGCCCTGCCTCAGTTTCTGCAATTTTGCCTGGTGAAACAGTTGTGTCAAAGTAGCTAAAATATTAGTGTTGCCCAAGTGAACATTTACCATGACTTGAATACAGTCAACTTTTGTCCTAGAAGCTTCTAGGGAAGGCAATTTGGGCACTCTGCAAGCTGCAACACAAGTCCTGGGTATCAGTGGGTGATCTAGAACTGGGAGGGATCTTAGAAGCTATTGAGTCCAAGCTCCTCAGTTTAGAGAGGAGGAAACTGAGGCACAAAGAAATTAAGTGACTTACCCAGGCTCACACAGCTAGTATATGTCTAAGACAGGATTAGAATTCAGCTCTTCCTGACTTCAAGCCCATTACTGCCACCTAGCCACCAACTCATGAATCCCCATTTCCATTGATTCTCCCCAATCAACCCTAAATAAAATCTGGGATCTTAAAGGACATCTATTTAAATTCAAAGTAAATAAGGAAGAATCTACACCTCTCTTCTTTCTCACTCCCACACCACACACACACAAGCACCTCTACTACAGGACCCTTGCCACCAATGGGAGACAGGTTTAACCCCAGCTGGAAAATGTCACCAACTGCCTGCAAGAAGCAGCTAGTGTCATCTGCTCAGCTGCTTTCTCCATCGAGCCGGCATGTGCTACTGCTGCCATCTGCTGTTTTTTCACTGAATTACAGTCACTCTTCGCCGGGGACAGGGAGAGCTCTTTTGTGTGTCTGGGCCACATTTCCAGAAGCTATGGCCTCAGGGCTGTTTCCATTATTCTGTGAGTCAGCCCAAAACTAGGACAGCAATCAGAAGACATAGCAAAAGCCCTCAGATTAAGTCTAACATTTTGGCAAACAACATTCCCCCTCCCCTTCCCCAAGCAGAACTCCCCTTGGACTGCTTCATTTTGGGGCTGGGGTGAATAGATCCCTTTCAATTCCCAACATGCCACTGGAAGCTAGAGCCAGGGCCAAGCTAATTTTCCTCAACTACTACTTAACACCATTGGAGGTATGGGGTAGAGTTGTCAAGCTTTGTCCTGCATTCTTACAACATTCTTCTATCCAGATTGCTAGCCTCCTGATACCACTTTTCATATACCAGTCACTACTGGTACTATACTGCAACCTATTTATACCAGCAATAGAAAAGGAGACCTTGTAACTAGTAGTTCTGATGCGTGGGAAAGTTTTGGGGGATGGACGGTGGGGGTGGGGGGAGAGACTAGCCATGCCAGGAGCAAACATAAGAGACCTCAGGATATCACTCTGTGGAGATGAGACAGAGACCCTACAAAGCCACTGCTAGGAGCAAGGGAGTAGGGGAGGGAAAGAAGCAGGGCAACACCTAGATAGCGGAGCAAGAGCTAGGTGAAAAATGCTGCTCCAGTCAGCATCCCTTAGTAACCTATTTATTTCTTCTTACCAACTAGGTGCTAAACTTAGTTATTTTTATGCCACTGAAGGAGTATAAGTTATTTCATAACAATCTAAAATTATGCGCCCTGGGATTAAGTCCCTCTTTTTGTTTTTGTTGTTCAGTCTCGTCCCAGTCTTTTTGATCACATTTGAGGTTTTCTTGGCAAAGATACTGGAGCAGTTTGCCATTTCCTTCTCCAGCTCAGTTTCCAGTTGAGGAAACTGAGGCAAACAAGGTAAAGTGACTTGCCCAGGTTCACACAGCTAGTAATTGTCTGAGACCGGATTTGAACTCAGATCTACCCTAACTCCAGGCCCAACACTCTATCCACTGTGCCACCAAGCTGCCTCCAATCCCCTACATCTATACCCTAGTTATCCATCTGAATTTAAAAGCAATATTTAAATTTCTTTATAGACTGAAGCTCCAAACAAACACAACTAGCTCTCTTTAACAAATGTCTGCGTTTTCTCAGATACAGTGACACAATGGCACCTGATAAAATCATGTTTCTAGGTCAAAAGGATTCTGTGAAGCTTGCAGCCATTATGTTTCTGTGTCACTGTTATGGCCACTGCTAGTTGGAGTTGCGGCTGACACTTGACACCTTTTTCTTAAGTCAATGGCATTTAAGCTATATGTAATTAATGACTATTCATCATTAGAATTATTAATACCACCACAAGAGCAAAATCTTCTGCTAATCCATAAACAAGTATTTAGTAATTATCTGTGTGCCAGGCCTTTTACTAGGTGCTACAAATACAGAAATGAGTCCATGAGACATGAAGATTTGTAAGAGGAATGGAGCATATTTAGCCTAGAGAAGAGGGGAACCTATGAAAATTAGCAGATTTGAAGGGCTGATATGTAAAGGAGGATCGGATTCATTTTGTTTGGCCCTAGGAGGATAAAACCAGGAACAATGGTTGGAAGCTACAAAGAGGCAATTAATGCTCCATGTTAAGAAAAACTCAGTAACAATCCGAGCTGTCTGGAAGTGAAATGGGCAAAATGGGTGGATTCCCCCTCTTTGTAGTAAGGATTCCTTTCATGTATGGGTTGAACGAGATGGCTGCTAATGTCTCTTCCAACTCACAATCTGTGATTTGTTGAAATATTAGGTAATTTGCGGGGGGGGGGGGGGGGACGGTGCCCGGGGCTTGTGAGAAATGACTCATTTGGACCCCTACTCAATTCCAATCTAATCAGTTTGATATTTTACATAAATCATGCAAGGATAATTAGATGATTTAATATAATGTTTACTACTTATTTACTCAGTTACGAAGCTAAACTTGCACAACCACAAGAATGTTGACAAAGATATCTCCATCCTGTTTTGCTCAAATTTCCATGTCCCAACCCAGCATGAGTGGGATGCCTTGATTCTTTGGAAAGTCTCCCAACTTATTTTTGTACTTCTGGACCACTCTCTCCTGTCCAACATGAGCAGTTGACCATTTTATGACCACTTAGTCAGTGGAAATGCCCCATGCTTCACCCAACCTGTGAGCCCCGTGCTGATACATCATCTTTGGCCTTCAAGGGTAAGGTCTTTCAACCAATGAGATTCTGTATTTTACCATGGCTCTTTTGCATATTTGGGTATCAGACCCTATAAAAACAAGGTCCTGGGGACCATGGAGCATCTCAGATCATGAGGAAGATCTGAAGTCCACTTCATTAGAGGGGACCAAGGATCCTTTAATAAAGTGCCATTGGCTTAGAGCTCTGCCTCAGTGTTTTTTCTTGCGGATTGCGCAATTATAATCCCCACAGGCTAGAAGAATCAGAAAAGGCTTCATGTATAAAAGGTGTTTCTTGAGCTTAATTATAAAGGGAATAAGGGATCCCAAGGGGCAGAATTGAAGGAGTGCATTCTGAGCATTGGGATCTATACAAGGTCATGCAAGTGAGAAATGCGATGTCATATGTGAGGAATGGAAAGAAGGTTGGATTGGAGGCTGTGTGAAGGAGAACAATGTACAATAAAGCTAGAAAGGTAGGTTGGGTCCATGTTATAAAGTGCTTTAAAAGCTAAACAGGAATTTATATCAGATGTGAGAGGCAATAACTTAGTCACTGGAGTTCATTAAATAAAAGAGTAGCATGCTCGGACCTACAGTTAAGAAGTTCATTATGGCCGCAGTATAGAGGATGAATTAGAGAGGAGAATGATTTGAGACAAAGAAACCAATGTGGGAGACTATTTCAATAGTCCAGGTAATCATCCAAACAATATGGGACTGGGTAAGAAACAGGTGGCACAGTGGAGTAAAGAAGACCTGAGTTCAAATCCAGCCTCAGACACTTATTAACTATGTGACCCTGGGCAAGTCAGTTCACTCTGTTTGCCTCAGTTTCCTCATCTATAAAATGAGCTGGAGAAGGAAATGGCAAACCACTCCAGTATCTCTGCCAAGAAAACCCCAAATGGGGTCAGGAAGAGTCAGACACAACTGAAATGACTAAACAACAACAAAAGAAATAGAGAGGTTGGTCAGTTTGGCAGACTAGGTACACAATTTATACAGAAACAAATGACCGCAAGAGACTAGTGTTTGATAAACCTAAGGAGCCCAGCTGTTAGTGTAAGAACTCACTACTTGACAAAAACTGTTGGGAAAACTATAAAGTAGTCTGGCAGAAACTAGGCATAGAATGACACCTTATACCATTTACCAAGACAAGCCACAAAGGAGTATATGATTTAGACATAAACAAATATAAAACAGCTATATAAGGCAGCTAGGTCAGTGCTGACTCTTCTTCCTGAGTTCAAAACTGGCCTCAGATACTAGCTTCATGACCCTGGGAAAGTCACTTCACCCTGTTTGCCTTGATTCTTCATCTGGAAAATGACCTGGAGAAGGAAATGGCAAACCACTCCAATATCTTTCCCAAGAAAACCCCAAGTGGAGTCACAAAAGTTGGACATGATTGAAAAATGACTATAACATAAGCAAGCATCATAAACAAATTAGAGCAACATGGAAGAAATTACCTGTCAGATCTATGGATAGGGGAAAAATTCATGATGAAACAAGAAATAGAGAAATTCACGGGGGGTAAAATGGACAATTTTGATTACATAAAATAAAAAACTCATACAAACAAAACCAATGCAGCTAAAATTAGAAGAAGGAAAGTGGGGGGGGGGGGGAATCTTTGTTTCAAATTTCTCTGATGAAGAGTCAGCCAAAGAGTTGGGAAGACCTGAGTTCAAGTCCTATATCTGACACATACTAACTTCCTGGCTCTGGGCACTTAAGTCATTGAACCTCTTGGTGCCCATAAGCAACTTTTTTTTTTAATTTAAATTCATTTATTTAACATATTTGGTTTTCAACATTGATTTTCACAACAGTTTGGATTACAAATTTTCTCCCCATTTCTACCCTCCCCCCCACTCCAATATGGCATATATTCTGGTTGCCCTGTTCCCCAGTCAGCCCTCCCCTCTATCACCCCCCTCCCCTCTCATCCCCTTTTCCCTTCCTTTCTTGTAGGGCAAGATAAATTTCTACGCCCCATTGCCTGTGTATCTTATTTTTTAATTGCATGCAAAAACTTTTTTTTAACATTTGTTTTTAAAAATTTGAGTTCCAAATTCTCTGCCCTCTTCCCTTCCCACCCACCCTCCTTAAGAAGTCGAGCAATTCAACCTAGGCCACATGTGTATCATTATGTATAACCCTTCCACAATACTCATGTTGTGAAAGGCTAACTACATTTTGCTCCTTCCCAACCCATCCCGCTTTATTGAATTTTCTCCCTTGACCCTGTCCCCTTTCCAAAGTGTTTGTTTTGATTACCTCCACCCCCATCTGCCCTCTCCTCCATCATCCCCCCCCCCCCTTTTATTTTTTTTTATCTTCCTCCCTCTTCTTTCCTGTGGGGTAAGATACTCAACTGAGTATGTATGGTATTCCCTCTTCAGGCCAAATCTGATGAGAGCGAGGTTCACTCATTCCCCCCTCACCTGCCCTCTCCCCTCCTCCCACAGAACTGCTTCCTCTTGCCACCTTTATGCGAGATAATCCACCCCATTCTATCTCTCCCTATCTCCCTCTCTCAGTATGTTGCTCTCTCATCCCTTAATTTCATTTTATTTCTTTTAGATATCTTCCCTTCATCTTCAGCTCACCCTGTGTCTACTCTCTCTCTTTTACATATATATATATATACATATACATATATATACACATATATATACACATACATACATATACACATAGATATATACATACATACACCTATATATACATAAACATATATATACATATATATGCATATTCCCTTCAACTACCCTAATACTGAGGTCTCATGAATCATACACATCATCTTTCCATGTAGGAATGTAAACAAATCAGTTCAACTTTAGTAAGTCCCTTGCAATTTCTGTTTCTTGATTACCTTTTCATGCTTCTCTTGATTCTTGTGTTTGAAAGTCAAATTTTCTATTCAGTTCTGGTCTTTTCACTGAGAAAGCTTGAAAGTCCTCTATTTTATTGAAAATCCATATTTTGCCTTGGAACATGATACTCAGTTTTGCTGGGTAGGTGATTCTAGGTTTTAATCCTAGCTCCATTGACCTCCGGAATATCGCATTCCAAGCCCTTCGATCTCTTAATGTAGAAGCTGCCAGATCCTGTGTTATCCTGATTGTTTTTCCATAATATTCAAATTGTTTCTTTCTGGCTGCTTGCAGAATTTTCTCCTTGATCTGGGAGCTCTGGAATTTGGCAACAATATTCCTAGGAGATTTCTTTTTGAGATCTATTTGAGGAGGCGATCGATGGATTCTTTCAATTTCTATTTTGCCCTGTGGCTCTAGAATATCAGGGCAATTCTCCTTGATAATTTCTTGAAAGATGGTATCTAGGCTCTTTTTTTGATCATGGCTTTCAGGTAGTCCAATGATTTTTAAATTATCTCTCCTGGATCTATTTTCCAGGTCAGTGGTTTTTCCAATGAGATATTTCACATTGTCTTCCATTTTTTCATTCCTTTGTTTCTGTTTTATAATATCCTGATTTCTCATAAAGTCACTAGCTTCCACTTGCTCCAATCTAATTTTTAAAGTAGTATTTTCTTCAGTGGTCTTTTGGACCTCCTTTTCCATTTGGCTAATTCTGCCTTTCAAGGCATTCTTCTCCTCATTGGCTTTTTGGAGCTCTTTTGCCATTTGAGTTAGTCTATTTTTTAAGGTGTTGTTTTCTTCAGTGTATTTTTCAGTATTTTTTTGGGTCTCCTTTAGCAAGTCATTGACTTGTTTTTCATGGTTTTCTCGCATCCTTCTCATTTCTCTTCCCAATTTTTCCTCTACTTCTCTAACTTGCTTTTCCAACTCCTTTTTGAGCTCTTCCATGGCCTGAGACCAGTTCATGGTTTTCTTGGAGGCTTTTGTTGTAGGCCCTTTGACTTTGTTGACTTCTTCTGGCTGTATGTTTTGGTCTTCTTTGTCAGCAAAGAAAGAATGCAAAGTCTGAGACTGACTCTCGGTGCGTTTTCGCTGCCTGGCCATATTCCCAGCCAACTAACTTGACCTTTGAGTTTTTCAGTGGAGTATGACTGCTTGTAGACTACAGAGTTCTATGTTCCACGTTTGGGGGGGAGGTGCCAGCTCTGCCACACCAGCACTGCTCCTTCCCCAACCCCCAACCCGAACTGGGCTTAGATCTTCGGCAGGCTATGCACCCCTGCTCTGATCTGCCACTTAATTCCTCCCACCAGGTGGGCCTGGAGCCGGAAGTAACAACAGCTGTAGCTGCCCCACCTCCGCTGCCCCCAGGGCTGGAAGCCAAACCCGAACTCCTTCTACTCCCACAGTTTTTCCCACTAACCTTCTCCGCAGTCTTTGGTGTTTGTGGGTCGAGGGGTCTGGTAACTGCCGCAGCTCACATATTCAGGGCGCTAGGGCCCCCTCCGCCCGGCTTCTGGTCTGGATGGTCCACGCCGCTCAGGCTGAGCTCTGCTCCACTCCGTTCCCAGCTCCCAGCTCCGTGTGGGATAGACCTCACCCAGAGACCATCCAGGCTGTCCTGGGCTGGAGCCCTGCTTCCCTCTGCTGTTTTGTGGGTTCTGCCATTCTAGAATTGGTTCAGTGCCATTTTTTATAGGTTTTTGGAGGGGCTCGGTACCGAGCTCACTCCAGTCCCTGCTTACCAGCCGCCATCTTGGCTCCGCCCCTTCAGCATTCCATAAGCAACTTTTTAAAACTAACTTTACAGCTGATTTGCCAATGTACATCACTGAAGAGAATTTCCACACTAGGACATCCATACATAGATTAAATCACGTCCGAAATAGAAAATATATATATTTTGAGGTACACAATACATGCATAGTGCACAAAGTGCTGACTTGAAGTTCAGAAGACCTAACTCCAAATCCTGCCCCTGACAATTTCTAGCTGTGTGGCACTAGGCAAGCCACTTTACTGACTTTGCCTCCAATAACTCTTGAGGACTCATCTATTAAGAAAGACACAGATAGTTTGGGATCTAAGCTGGTAGAGTGAGTTCACACATTTAGTTTGTTCTACATTAGCATATAAATAGACAAAGTGTTAAGTATGTCTTGGCAAGAGGTGGTATGCAAGGTGACCAACTGTGTTCTGCCAGTGACTCACCCAGGAAGAAAGAGCAGACAAAAGATAGTGGTGAGAATCAGGTTCCTGATTTCACTCCCAGAATTTGGATGCAATTCCTGGTTCTTCATTTGCATACTATTTGGTAGTTTGCCTGTTGAGAGGTACCTGGCCCTAGAGGCAGCTGGGTGGGACTGTGGATAGAACACTGGGCCTGGAGTTCAAAGAATTGATTCCAAATCCAGCCTTAAACACTTCCTCGCTGTGTGACACTGGTCAAGTCACTTAATCTCTGTTTGCCTCTGTTTCCTCATCTGTAAAATGGAGATAATAACAGCATCCATTTCTCAGAGTTGTTGTGATGATTAAATGAGATAATATTTGTAAAAAGTCCCTGGCACATGGTAGGTGCTTAATTATGCTTATTTCTTTCCCCTGTTGGTGAGACTGAGTAGTTCCCAGAAAAAGCAATAGCCTTTGAACTCTGGCTCTTCTCCATCTTTCCAAGTAGGGAGAGTGCTGCTTCCACTACCCCATTTCTCTGATGCAATTAACATCTGGTTTAAATAGCTGGAAGTGAGGATGGGGTTACTAAATCGGAGGAAGAAAAAACTTTTTTCAAGTAGCAGACTTGAGAACTCATACGATCATCCTTTTCAATTCAATGCCATCCACAGGGACATATCTCTCTTTGGAAAAAGAAGAGGTTAATTATAAGGATGAAATTAATCTCTACAGATGCCCAGCTTCAGCTATCTCAGTTACTAGATGAGGGGGAGGAGGAGAGCACCTTATGGAATCGCTCATTCAGTAGCCAACTATCAAAAACTCAAACTGGGTAAGTATACATCTTCAGGTCAACTTTTTCTGATTGTACATGGGTGGAAGAGCAGATCTATAGTTATTACCAGCCAGTCTGAAAGAGTATACTTTCATATTTCAAAGCTTTTCCCCTGAAGATCCATCAGGACTCCTGGTAAAATGTGAATACTCTTGAGAGCAATCTTTTTAGCTGGACTGAAAAAAAACATTAGAGAAAGTGGTTTACACTTTCCCATGAATATAAACAGTGTGGTCCTAATTAGAAAAATTAAAAAGTCCTACGTAAAAACCACAAAAGACAGAAAAAGTTAACCCTTCCTGGGAATACTGTCCTGTTTCTCAAGTACTAAGTGAAAAAATTTTAGAGTGATATATTTCAGTTACAACTCTGAAAACCAGAAGTGTTGAGCAACTCAGTAAAAGGTCATCTTTTGTGAAGCTGATAAGGAAAGGCCCTAGACCAGTATCAAGGTGTCTGCCCACAGGGCAGGCGAGGGGACAAAATAGAGAATAACCCCTTAAACAAAATTCTGAATTGGGAATACTTTCTTTGAGGGGCGGGGGGAATCAGGATTAAATGACTTACTCAGGGTCACACAGCTAGTAAGTATAGGAGGTCAAATTGGAATTCAGGTCCTTGTGACTCCAGGACTAGGGCCAGTACTCTATCCACTACAGCACCTAGCTGCCCCAAATTGGGAATACTTTCCAAAACTTTCTGAAGTGTTTCATTAGCAATTAAAACCAATGTTTTCCTCCCTTAAAAAGATTCTTATTGAAATCTTTTGTTTTTCCACCACCTTCATTTCCAGATATATGCTTCCCTGCCTTATATTTTGCATCCCCTTCATTTCCAGATGAAACTCCTCTACTAAAAGGCTCTCTTCTACTCTCCTACTCCATCCCTTTAATAAAGAATTAAGAGGAGTTCAGCAAAACTAACAAGCACATCCATTGAGGTTTAAAATATATACAATCTTGGCTACCCATAGTCTTTCACCTCTGCAAAAAAAAAGAGAAAGGAAAAGCAGTAAGTTTTACAAAGCAGACTTTTGAAAATTCTTAAGTCTAGAACAGACTATGCTCTGAGTTCTTACTACAGGGGTCAAGATTGTCCTAGATGCAAAAAGCATTGTAGTTAAAGGGACCTTGGAGATCATTCTATTCCATTTCCTTCATTTTGCAATAGAAAAGATTGATAGCAGAACAAGAACAGAAACGAGATCTATTGACACCATGTCATGAGATATAATTAATTGAAGGTTATGACTGGGTTTGGATTATTTGAATATTCTCAGTCTTCTCTCTGTGCTTATGTGCATATAAGTACATATGTATATATATGTGTGTGTATGTAAAAGGGCATGTACCTATCTATACATGATCAAATTCTGTATTGAATCTGCTTTCTCAACTGTAACATGAGGATAACATATATTACTTCTTCCTAGGGCTGGTGTGAAGAAAGTGATTTGTAACTTTTACTTGACCTTGCCATTCCCATAAACAGGAGCTATACCTCTTGGCCCTTTTACATATAAATGCCCCAAAAGGGGCCATAAAAACTTTACAACTTTACCAATTGCCTCCAATCCTCACCTTTCACTCACTTCTTAATCTCTTGCAAACTGGCTCCTGTCCCACCCACTCAACTAAAAGTCCTCTTTCCAAGGTTACCAAAGATCTCTTAACTATTAAATCAAATGAGCTTTTTTTCTCATTCCTCATTCTACTTGACCTCTCTGCATCTTTCACACCATCAGCCACTCCATTCTCCTTGATGCTTTCCCCTCCTTTCACTTCTAGGCAACTGCTCTCTTGCCTCTTCTCCTATCTGGCTTATCACTTATACTCAGTCTCCTTTCTTGGATCATCATCATCCTTCCCTACCTCCCTTACCTAAGTGTGGTCAACCCCCAAGATTATGACCTCAACTCTTCACTCTTCTCTCTAGAACTAGTGATCTCCTCAGCTACCATGAGCCCAATCATCATCTTGATCCAAACAATTCCCAAATCCGTATATCTAGAGTAGACTTACCTTCTCTTTTGAGTCCCCACTTTGCATTCCTGCCAACTAGACATCTGTACCTAAATGTCCTATGGGCATCTGAAACTCAACATGTCCAAAATAGAACTCATAATTATTCCCCCTAAACCCAAAGCTCCTCCACACTTACTTAGTTCTATTGAGATGTTACCATCCTTCTAGTCAAGCATACTTGATTGATTCTTCTCTCTTCCTTACCTCACTCCCATTTTCAGTTAGTAACTGTCTTATTTATTCAACTGCCACAGTATCTCTTGCTTTTGTCCCTTTCTCTCCATTCATACAACTTCTGTTCTAGTTCAGGTATTCATTACCTCTTCCTGGCCTATTGGAATAACCTCCTAATTGACCTACCTGCCTTTCAATTTCCCCCTTTCCTACTCATTCCCCATACAGCTGCCAAGTTGGTATTTTCCTAAAACATGATCTGACCTTTTCACCTACTCACTCAAAAAGTGTCAATGGTTCCCTATTGCCTCTGGAATAAAATAGAAAATTGTCAGTCTGGCATTTAAGTAACTCCACAAACTGACTCCCATCTAACTTTCTGGTCCTATTTCATATTACTCTCCTTCCCATGCTGTACATTCAGTTAAACTGGCCTACTAGCAGTACTAGTAGGCAGCTAGGTGGTGAAATTAGACCATCAGGTCTAGAGTCGGGAAGACTCCTCTTTGTGAGTTCAAATTTGGCCTCAGACACTTACTAGCTGTGTGACACTGGGCAAGGCACTTCACCCTGTTTGCCTCAGTTTTCTCATCTGGAAAATGAGCTCTGGAGAAGGAAATGGCAAACCGTGCCAGTGTTTTTTTGCCAAGAAAACCCCAAATGGGGGTCACAAAGTGTTGGACACGACTGAACAACAACTTACACAATGGACCAGTGATCACAAAAACTACATCATAGCAACTGCTACTGACAGGTAGGTAAGCGCGAGAGCCCCAGGATAGCACTTTCCACCCCCCCCAGAACGCCAGCCCTGCTTCCAGTCTAGGCCTGATAGCCATCCCTCAGTGATTCAACCCTTGTGTAAATGCAACCTGGCAACCACCTCTGCAGGTACTAGAGCCTTGCCTTCTTGGCAGCCACAGCTACTACAAACCTGGAACAGGAAATTCTTTACACCTGAGTCTTTGGAGCTATCAAATGGTGCAACATCTAACACAGCTATAGTTTGTCAATGGCAATGACATTAAAGAAGATGCACTACCATTTGCTTTAATGATAAGCCCTAAGGACTACTGAACTTTTCCATGTGGCTTGCACCTGAAACTTCCTGTACGACTTGTCTCCCTCCTTGAGAGCAGAAACTGACTTTTCTCTTTGTATCCCCAGAACTTAGCACAGTGCTTCCCCCATAGTTAATGCTTACTAAATGGTTTTCCATTCAGTCATTCATTCACTTCAGTTCATTCACACATTCTATCTCCTGCATCTTTACCTTTAGACAGATGATCTCCTATATATGGAATGTATTTTTAGTGTTCACCTCCTGAAACCTTTAGAATTCTTTAAGAACCAGCTCAGATGTTACACTCATACAGGAAGCCATTCAGAAATTCCCTTAGTAGTTAACATGTTCTTCATCTTGAAATTACCTTTTATGAGTTTTATATTTACTTATCTGTGTACATGTGCTGTCCCCTCCAATAGACTATAAGTTCACTGAGGGCCAGAACTATTTGTTTGTTTGTTTGCCTGCTTGCTTTTATCCCCAGTGCCTAGCACAGGACAAGTGCTTAAGAAACATTTGCTGAATTGAATCACAAGCTACAAAATGCTACATAAATGTGAGTTCTGTTAAACACAACCAGAGACACATTTTACTTTTTTAAAAAAAAAAAAACAACTTTTTTTTGACCTAGACCTGAGATTTCATCATGTATATCTGAAAATTCCTGATGTGAAAATTCATTCTATAGATCTGAGTTGGCAACATGGTTGTAACTTATGGTCTTAGAAAATTGCCTAGAGTACTAAGAAATAAAGTGATTTCATGGCCATAAATATAGTATGCGTAAGAGACAGGTCTTCTTGAATCCAAGGCTGGCCTTCTATCCACTGTACTACCTGCCTCTGAGACCCATTTTACTCAGTCTAATAATGAAGTAAATTGGTACTCTCAAATCACATGCTTCCTAGGCATTAAGAGCCAGAAACCTGAAACTCTTATGGGCAATCCAAGAAAACAGATCCGGACTTAAAAACTGACAAGATAATTTTGCAAAATAGAGACTATATACCCCTGGATAACCAAGAATTAACTTTATCTAGAATGGTCTAGCAAGACACTGCTACAGCTAGCCAGAAATAATAACTACACAGTGCAAGAGACTAACTGAAACAATCGACTTTTTATTCAAGTGTGCACCATCAAAAATGGCACCCTGCTGCTGTCTTAGCAAATCATCAGCTATTCAGTATGATTTACAAAAAACTTTGATTGCTTCCGTATTATTTCTATCACATTTTAGATTTCAGCAAGGCCAATCCTAGAACACTCAAACCATGCAGGCAAAAGAGATAAGGAAGGACACCATATCATACTAAATTCCATTTAAAGTTACTTTAACACTATAAAATATTTGGGAGTCTACCTGCCAAGACAAACCCAGGGCCTATATGAACACAATTATTAAATACTTTTCACAGAAATAAAGTCAGATCTAAATAAATGGAAAAACATCAGTTGCTCGTGGTTAGGCTGAGCTAATATAATAAAATGAAAATTTTACCTAAGTTAATTTACTTATTCAGTGCCATGGCAATCAAACTAACAAAAAATTATTTTACAGAGTTGCATAAAATAATAACAAAATTCATCTGGAAGAACAAGAGGTCTAGAATATCTAGGGAATTAATGAAAAGAAATGCTAGGGAAGGTGGTCTAGCCATACCAGATATTAAACTGTACTATGAAGTAGCAGTCATCAAAACTGCTTGGTACTAGCTAAGAAACAGAGTCATGGATCAGTGGAATAGGTTAGGTGCACAAGATGCAGTAGTCAACAACTATAGCAATCTCCTCTTTGATAAACCCAAAGAATCCAGCTTCTGGGCTGAGAATTCACTATTTCACAAAAACTTCTGGGAAAATTAGAAAATGGTATGGCAGAAACTGGGCATAGGCCAATATCTTACACCGTATACAAAAATAAAGTCAAAATGGGTTCATGATTTAGGAATAAAGGCTGACACTATAAGCAATTTGGGAGAGCAAGGAATAGTTTACCTATCAGATTTATGGGAAAGGAAAGGATTCATGACACAACAAGAGATAGAGAGCATTATAAAATGCAAAATGGATAATTTTGACTATGGTAAATTGAAAAGTTTTTGTATAAAAAAGCCAATGCAACAAAGATTAGGAGGGAAGCAGAAAATTGGAAGAAAATCTTTACAACCAGTGTCTCTGATAAAGGCCTCATCTCTAAAATATACAGGGAACTGAGCCAAATTTATAGGAATACAAGTCATTCCCCAATTGAGAAATGGTCAAAGAATATGAACAGGCAGTTTTCAGAGGAAGAAATTAAAGATATCTATAGGCATATGAAAAAATGATCTAAATCACAATTGATTAGAGAAATGCAAATCAAAACAACTCTTAGGTACAACTCCTGTCAGATTGGCTAACATGACAAAACTGGAAAATGATAAATGTTGGAGAGGATGTGGGAAAATTGGAACACTGTTACATTCTTGGTGGAGTTGTGAACTGATCCAGCCATTCTGGAAAGCAATTTGGATCTATGCCCAAAGGGCTATAAAAATGTGCATACCCTTTGATCCAGCAATACCACTTCTAGGGCTGTATCCCAAAGAGATCACACAAGTGGGAACGGAGCCCATAGATACAAAAATATTTATAGCAGCTCTTTTTGTGGAAGCAAAGAATTGGAAATCAAGGGGATGCCCATCAACTGGGGAATAGATAAACAAGTTGTGGTATATGAATGTAATGGAATACTATTGTGCTATAAGAAATGGGGAAGATACGGGCTTCATAATAACCTGGAAAGACCTACATGATATGATGCTGAGTGAGTGGAATAGAACCAGAAGAACATTGTACACAACCACAGATATATGGATTCTGTGATGACTAACTTCGATAGACTTGGCTCTTCTCAGCAATACAAGGTTCAAAGACAGCTCCAAAGGACTCATGATGGAATGAGCTATCTACATCCAGAGAAAGAAATGTGGAGTCTGAATGCAGATTGAGGCAAACTGTTTGCTCTCTATTTTTTGGTTTTGTTTTTTCTTTCTTGTGATTCATTCCATTGGTCATAATTCTTCTTTACAACTTGACTGTTGGGTAATTAAGTTTAATGCGAAGGTATGTGTAGAAGATATATCGGATTCCATGCCATCTTGGGGAGGGAGGGGGGAAGGGGAAGGAGGGGAAGAAAATTTGGAACTCAAAAACATGCAGAACTGAGTGTCTTAAACTAAAAATAAAAAACAATCTTAATTAAAAAAAGGAAAAAAAACATACAGACAGATCCATCTGTCATCAAAGTTGGAGTGTCACCTGGACAAATTTCAATGACAAATTCTCAAAATTTGCCATTTCCTTTTTTGCCCCAAATCCTATGTCCTAGTGCCTGACATTCCCAATATCTCTCAAGGAAGAGGTCCTCAAAGTCCCTTTCCCATTCTATATCATACCATTCCATAATCATAGTTGGAAAAATCTGTTATTTGCCCCCAACTAAGAGGTAAACTTCTTTAGAGCAGCTACATACTCTAACTGTGAATTCTGGAAGTGTAGAAATATCAGAAGGGAAAAACTGAGGAAGGTATTTTTCACCAATAGAAATTTTCCTGGAATTTTATTTTAGAGTTGACATTTCCCCAACGATTATTCTTCATTCCATTTCCTAGAAGGATAATGATCCAGATTCTCTAACCTACCAATAGAAGACTGAGAACCAGACTCTTTGACCTACCAATAGAAGGCTGAGATATGCTAAGTCCCCAGAGGACAATTTTTTTCAGGGTTATATCCAGGGGGGAGAATTTGGAAATATGAATCTTGTGTATACCTATATATGGACAAGCCATTTCCCTCACTGAACTATAAATTCCTTGAGAGCAGGAACTGTTTTCCTATTATCTTCATATCCATAGCACTTAACACAGTAGCAAACAAACAGTAGGTGCTTAATAAATATTTGTTGATTGATTTACTTAACCTGAGTCTTGGTTCTTCATCTGTAAAGTGAGGGAGCTCGATTAGGTGATTTCTAAGGTCCCTTCCAGCTTAAAATCTATGAGTTTTATGGAACCTCATTTTCTTCATCATAAGAAGCTCAATCTGTGATAAAGTAGCAGGTCAGGGATCCTTTATCCCTATTTTTGTGATCATGAAACAACAGACATCGAGTTGCACATAGATAGGAGCTTGAAGGCCTCTACTATTAGTCAGTGGCACTACTTGGACATATTGCTCTCTCCCCCAAAGTTTTGATGCACAAGCAACATCAACATCTGTTTCCCTGCTTGCTGCTGGAATTGCAGCCTCCTACAGCCAAATTGCCTCAGCTTCCACCCAAGAAAAAGGCTATTTATTTTATGCAGCCATATGGGCTCTTACTACCATGTTTTCTCATTTGTGGTCTTGTTTGGGGGCTTTTTCTTTTAAGAATAAAATTTGATGACTTTCTAAGTAATCACTTCTGTCAATGGTATAGTTTTTGTTTTGTTTTGTTGTTTGTTTTTGGTTTTTAATAATCCAACAAAATAAGATACGTAGTTTACAACATCTCTATGGTGGCAAATATTCCATGGGGTTGGGGTGAGGAGAGGCCTTCACTCTTCTTCACTCCCCACTGCCCCCACTTGGGTTGGAATCCTCTAAAGAAACGCTTTTATGAAAACCAATTTAATAAACTTGAAAGGATCTATATGGAGTTGCCTAAAGACTTTCACGTGAAGGCACTTCCTCTGGATGAGGCAGGCTATGTAGTTGTCACAATCTGCTATCCAAATGGATTCCCCCACCTCCCACTCCTGACTGTCTGCAGAGGTAATGCGGCTCCTATCACTTGTAGACCTGTTCTTTCTTTTTGTCAAATGCACACAAAAAGGTTTCCTGCTGCTTTTGTGGTGGCTTCCAAAAAAGATGAAAAAAGAACAGAAATAGATTTACTGAGGGACAGGGAGGAGAGGAAAGAAGGGTGAGATTCACAACAGACTACTTTTCTATAGCACGAGACTTGCACGTTATTAACAGTAGCTCGCCAGGAGAATGCAAGCTCGTTGAGCCAAAGACTATATATTTTTTTGTCTTTGTATTTCCTTAGCACCTAGAACGATGCTTCATAGTCAGTAGGCAGCTACGTGGTTCAATGGACAGAACTCCAGGCCTGGAATCAGGAAGATCTCAGTTCAAATCTGGCCTCAGACACTTAGTAGCTATGTGACCCTGGGCAAGTCATTTAACCTTGTTTGCTTCAGTCTCCTCATGTGTAAAATGAGCTGGAGAGGGGCATCTAGGTGGTGCAGTAGATAGAGCAATGGCCTTGGAGTCAGGAGGACCTAAATACAAATTTGGCCTCAGACATTTACTAGCTGTGTGACCCTAGACAAGTCACTTAATACTGATTGCCTCCAAAAAAAAAAAGAAATGAGCTAGAGAAGGAAATGGCAAACTGCTCTAGTATCTTTGCTAAGAGAATCCCAGATGAGATCAGGAAGAGTTGCAAATGACTGAACAACAACAACAGATACAGTAGGTACTTAATAAGTGTTCAAACTGGGCTGAATCTCATTTGATCCTCACAACAATCTTGCAGGAAAATTCTTTTTATTATTATTATTATTATTATCCCCATTTTACAAGTGTAGAAGATAAGGCTTAGGGTTAAGTGACTTATTGGGGGTCAAACAAGTAATAAATGTAGAAGGCAGAAGTTGAACTTAGATTTCTCCTACTTCCAGATCCAGCACTCTTTTCGATTACGATAATAATAATAAATTTATAGAAGGGTTTTGACTTTGCAGAGCAGTTTACATACATTATCTCATTTAATAATAACAACTTGCCTTTATGTACCTCTTTAAAGTTTTTCATTTCATTTTACATATATTCTTCTTTGATTTTCCTAACAACTCTGTGAGGTAGGTGGCTGTTATTATTCCCATTCCACAGATAAGAAGACTGAGGCTGAGAAAGGTTAAGTGACTTGCTCAAGATCACAGCGCTAGTCACGTGGCTTGTTTCTACTGGGGTTGAACTGAGGTCTTCCTGACCACAAAATCAGCATTCTATCCACTATCCCACCTAGCTCCCTTTCAGGTGAGCCATACTAGGAGGTAGCTACTATAGGTATTATTATTCTAATTTTAAAGATGAGAAAACTGAGGTAAAGAGAGATCAGGCAACTGTTCCCAGTTCCCTATAGGGAAGTAGGAGGGGAAAGGGGAAAGAAAATGGAGGGGAGCTGATAGAAGGTAGGGCAGAGTGAGGAAGGAGGTGGTCAGAAGCAAAACACTGATGAGGAGGGATGGGGTGAAAGAAGAGAGAAAAGTATAAATGGGGGAAAATAGGATGTATTTAGGAAATAGGAAATAGGAAAGTAGTAATCGTAACTGCGAATGCGAAGGGGATGAATTCTCCCCTAAAATGGAAGCAGATAGCAGAGTGGGTTAAAAACCAGAATCCTACAATATGTTGTTTACAAGAAACACATATGAAGCAGAGAGATATACACAGAGTTAAGGTAAAAGGCTGGAGCAGAATATATTATGCTTCAGCTAAAGTAAAGAAAGTAGGGGTAGTGATCCTGATCTCAGACAAAGCAAAAGTAAAAACAGATGTAATTAAAAGTGATAAGGAAGGACACTACATCTTGCTAAAATGTACTACCATAGGCAATGAAATAATATCAATACTAAACATATGTGCACCAAGTAATATAGCATCCAAATTCTGAGAGAAGTTAGGTGAGTTATGGGAAGAAAAAGGCAGCAAAACTATACTGGTGGGGAACCTCAACCTCCCCCTCTCAGAGCTAGATAAATCTAAACACTAAATAAACAAGAAAGAAGTTAAGAAGGTAAATAGAATTTTAGAAAAAAAATAGATATGATAGAAACCTGGCAAAAAATGAATGAGGAGAGAAAGGAATATACCTTTTTCTCAGCAATTCATGGCACCAACACAAAAACTGACCATGTATTAGGGCATAAAAACCTCACAATCCAATGCAGAAAGACAGAAATATTAAATGCATCCTTTTCAGACCATGATGCAATAAAAATTACACATAGTAAATGGCCATGGAAAGATAGACTAAAAATTAATTGGAAACTAAATAATATAATCTTAAAGAATGAGTGGGGGCAGCTAGGTGGTGCAGTGAGTAGAGCACCAACCCTGGAGTCAGGAGGACCAGAGTTCAAATCCGGCCTCAGACACTTGACACATGTACTATCTGTGTGACCCTGGGCAAGTCACTAACCCCAATTGCTCTGCCAAAAAAAAAAAATGAGTGGGCAGGTCAAACAAAAAATCACAGAAGCAATCAATAATTTCATCATATAATGTCTCATCAATAATGAGACAATATACCAAAACTTATGGGATGTAGGTAAAGCAGTTCTTAGGGGAAATTGTATATCTCTAAATGCTTACATGAATAAAATAAAGAAAGAGGAGATCAATGAATTGGGTATGTAATTTAAAAAGCTAGGAAAAGAATATATTAAAAATCTGCAATTAAATACCAAATTAGAAATTCTGAAAACCGAGAGAGATTAACAAAATTGAAAGTAGGAAAACTATTGAACTAATAAATAAAACTAAGAGATGGTTTTACGAAAAAAACAACAACAATAAAATAGATAAACCTTTGATGATTTGATTTTAAAAAAGAAAGAAGAAAACTAAATTACCAGTATCAAAAATGAAAAGAGTAAATTCACCACCAATGAAGAGGAAATTAAAGCAATAATTAGGAGCTATTTGCCCAACTGAGTGCCAATAAATCTGACAATCTAAGTGACATAGATAAATATTTACAAAAATATAAATTTCCCAGATTAACAGAAAAGGAAATAAAATACTTAAATAACCCCATTTTAGAAAAAGAAATTGAACAAGCCGTCAATGAATTGCCTTAGAAAAAAAATCTCCAGGGCCAGATGGATTTACAAGTGAATTCTACCAAACATTTAAAGAACAATTAATTCTAATACTATATAAACTATTTCGGAAAATAGGCAAAGAAGGAGTCCTACCAAATTCTTTTTATGACACAAATATGGTGTTGATACCTAAATCAAGAGGAGCCAAAACAGAGAAAGAAAATAATGTACCAATTTCCCTAAAGAATATTGATGCAAAATTTTAAATAAAATATTAGCAAAGAGATTATAGCAATTTATCCTCAGGATAATACACTATGCCTAGGTGGGATTTATACCAGGAATGCTAGGCTGGTTCAAGATTATGAAAACTATCAGCGTAATTGACTATATTAATAAAAAGCTAACAGAAATCATATGATTATCTCAATACATGCAGAAAAAGCTTTTGACAAAATATGGCACCCATTTCTATTAAAAACACCAGAGACTGGGGCAGTAGAGTAGAGTGACTAGAGTACCGGCCCTGGAGTCAGGAGGACCTGAGTTCAAATCTGGCCTCAGATACTTGACACACTTACTAGCTGTGTGACCTTGAGCAAGTCACTTAACCCCAATTGCCTTCCCCCCTCCAAAACAAAACCACTAGAGACAAGGCAGCTAGGTGGTGCAGTGAGTAGAGCACCAGCCCTGGAGTCAGGAGGATCTGAGTTTGAATCTGGCCTCAGACACTTGACACACTAGCTGTGTGACCTTGGGCAAGTCATTTAACCTCAATTGCCCTTCCTTTCCCCCACTAAAAACACTAGAGAGCATTGGAATAAATGGAGTTTTCCTTAAAATGCTAAGTAGTATCTATCTAAAACCATCAGCAAGCATTATATGTAATGGGGATAAGCTAGAAGCTTTCCCAATAAGATCTGACAAGGATGCCCATTACCACAACTATTATTCAATATTATACTGGAAATATTAGCTCTTGCAATAAGATAAGAAAAAGAAATTGAAGGAATCAGAATAGGAAATAAAACTACCACTCTTTGTAGATAATATGATGTTATACTTAGAGGATCCTAAAGAATCAACTAAAAAACTACTTGAAATAATTGACAATTTTAGCAAAGTTGTAGGATATAAAATAAACCCACATAAATCATTAGCATTTCTATATATTACCAATAAAGCCCAGCAGCAAAAGAAAGAGAAATTCCATTTAAAATAATGGTAGACAATGGGAGACTACCTGCCAAGACAAACCCAGGAAATATACGAACACAATTATAAAACACTTTTCACATAAAAAAGTCAGATCTAAACAATTGGAAAAGTATCAACTGCTCATGGATAGGCCAAGCTAATATAATAAAAATGACAATTCTCCTTAAAGTAATTTACGTACTCAGTGCCATACCAAACTACCAAAAATTATTTTATAGAGCTACAAAAAATAATAACAAAATTCATCTGGAAAAACAGAAGGTTAAGTATATCAAGGGAATTAATGGAAAAAATGGGAAGGAAGGTGGCCTAGGCATACCAAATCTGAAACTATGTTATAAAGCAGCAATCATCAAAATTATTTGGCACTGGCTAAGAAATAGAGTGGTGGATCTGTGGAACAGGTTAAGTACACAAGGCCCAGTGGTCAATGACTATAGTAATCTACTGTTTAATAAACCCAAAGACTCTAGCTTCTGGAATAAGAACTCACCATTAGAAAAAAATTGCTGGGAAAACTGGAAAACACCATGGCAGAAACTAGGCATAGACCAACATCTCACACCTTATACCAAGATAGGGTTGAAATGAGTACATGATTTAAACATAAGGGATGATACCTTAAGCAAATTAGAATAGCAAGGAATAGTTTACCTGTCAGATCTATGGGGAAGAATTTATGACCAAACATGAGATAGAGATCATCATGAAATGCAAAATGAATAATTTTGATTACATTAAATTAAAAAGTTTTTGCAGAAACAAAGCCAATGTAACCAAGATTAGAAGGGAAGCAGAAAGCTCAGAAACAATTTTTACAGCCAGTGTTTATGATAAAGGCCTTTTTTCTAAAATATGTAGAGAGACGAGTCAAATTTATAAGACTACAAGTCATTCCTCAACTGATAACTGGTCAAAGGATATGAATAGGCAGTTTTCAGATGAAGAAATTAAAGCTTTCTATAGTCTTATGAAAAAATGCTGTAAATCACTATTGATTAGAGAAAAGCAAATCAAAACAACTCTGAGATACCACCTCACACCTATGAGATTGGTTAATATGACAGAAAAGGAAAATGATAAATGTTGCAGCAGATGTGGGAAAACTGGAACACTAATGTATGGCTGGTGGAGCTGTGAAGTGATCCAACCATTCCAGAGAACAATTTGGAACTATGCCCAAAGGGCTATAAAACTGTGCATACACTTTGATCCAGCAATACAACTACTATGTCTGTATCCCAAAGAGATCATACAAATGGGAAAGGACCCACATGTACCAAAATATTTATAGCAGCTCTTTTTTTCATGGCAAAGAATTGGCAATTGAGGGGATGCCCATCAATTGGGGGAATGGCTGAACAAATTGTGGTATAGGTATGTAATGGAATACTATTGTGCTATAAGAAATGATGAGCAGGCAGATTTCAGAAAAACCTGGAAAGATTTACATTAACTGATGCTGGGTGAAGTGAGCAGAACCAGGAGAACATTGTACATAGTAACAGCAATATAGTAAGGATGATCAACTGTAAAAGACTTAGTTCTTCTCAGAAATGCAATGATCTAAGACAATTCCAAAAGACTCAGGATGGAAAATGCTACCCACATCCAGAGAAAGAACTATGGAGTTTGAATGTAGATCTAAGCATACTATTTTCACTTTTTTTGTTTTTTCTTTCTCCTTGTTTTTCCCTTTTGTTCTGATTCTTCTTTCACAACATGACTAATGTGGAAATATGTTTCATATGATTGTACATGTATAGCCTATATCAGATTGCATGCCATCTTGGGGAAGTTAGGGAGAAAAAAATTTGGAACACAAAATCTTTTAAAAGTGAATGTTGAAAATTCTCTCTATATGTAATTGAAAAAAATAAAATACTATTAAGCGGGGGTAAAGGAAAAAAAATTCTCCCCACAAGGAGTCTAGGCCTCTCAGACTTGATATATATCTGAAGACCCATCAAGTTTCTATGTGTTCCAATATACTACCAGATAAGTTTTTAATATACGAAAGGGACCAAGTCCATAGAACCTAAGTGTCACTGTGTCCTTGGTGTATAACTTTATTGTGTTGTAGAAAAGTAAACCTCCTTTTCTTAACCACCCAAAAATAAATAAATAAATGTCGACTGATTGATTGAACCCGTAACTTCCTGAATCCAAGGCCAGCACTGTGGAACTTGCTGTTTTTCATAAATGGCTTGTATGCGAAGAATACACAAAAAAGGAAAAAGGCTTGTAGTTGAACCTCTTATCTGAAACTGACAAAGAAAGATAGAATAGGTATACAATCAAGAAACAAGCAGTGATAGAGGGGAGGGAGTTAAAAGGGAGGATAATAAATACCAGGAATGGAATAGTATCCAAATAAAATAAATTCCCTGATCTTGATGGGAAATTAAACAGGGGAAAGGAGAAATGAACTATAATATATGGGAGTGCCTCAGATTACCTCTTAGACAGCTGGGGAATGGTTGAACAAACTATTGTATGTGAATGTAAGCTGTAAGAATTGACAAAAGGGATTATTTTAGAGAATTCTGAGTAGTATGAATTGATGCAGAGTGAAGGGACCAGAACCTGGGCAATTTATATAATGGGAGCAACATTGTAAAGAAAAACAATGTTAAAAAAAACTTCACTGACTAAAAATCTTCAGTGACTAACAATTTCTCCAGAGGACCAATGATGAAGCATGTTACTCAGTTTCTGACAGAGAGGTGACAGACACAAGGTGCAGAAAGAGACATGCATTTTTGCCTGACTATGCCTATTTTTTTACGAAAGATTATTTTTCCTCTTCCTTCTTCTTGGTTTGTAATTGGAAGAGAGGCTTAGCAATAGTGATTTCTCTCCCCTCATAAAAGAGGGCCATTGTAACATTTTTAAATGTACAGAAGAAAATAGAAGGAAGTTCAAAATAGAATACAAAAAAGCAGGACAGTTTTGAAAGTAACATGGGTAATTTATTATATACTTTAAAAGACTCAAGCAGTATGAAATGGAGATTTGTGATTTCATATAAAATCCCCTTTTCATATTCTGCTGCATATATAGAAATGCTTCTTCTTGGTAGTTGTTTGTAATGTATTTTTTAAAAGAAAAGTAACTATAAAGTCCATATATTTAATGAAACATGTGATCTTCTTCTAGATGGAAAGCTGATGGACTCAGAGTGGAGAACAAAGTACATTTTCTTTCTCCTTCTTTCTTTTTTTCTCTCTCTCTTTTTGACAAGACTAATAGAGGAATCTGTTTTGCTTGACTACACATTTGTAACAGATTTCATTTTTCTTGCCTTTTCAATGGGTAGAGAAGAGGGAAGTGGGAGGGAGAGAATTCAGAACTGAAAACAAAACAGAATTTAAATATTTTAGAAAAACAAAGTATATATAAGTGGAGTGATCCTTATATGTGTATTTAATAAGTTCTCCCACTAACTCTGATGAAAGGACTTTTGTGTGAAGGGCATCTTCCCATGAAGGTAAACATGTGGCCCTAGTATCTTCCTGAGGTGTCACAAGGAACTCCTTTGATTGGTCATCAGTGACTGCTTCTAAACCAAAATGCAGTAAGGTTCGCAAAGGGAATTTTTTCCTTCCTTTCCTCCTAAGGAGTAGAAAATGGCAGGTTGCAGGAGAAGCACATGGCTAGTTCTTTGTGTTTGCCCAGGTGGCCCCAAATTCCTGGGCCTTGGGCTCCCAAACGCCTTTTCTGAGTTCGTGGTTCCTTTTCTGACCACAAGTCAGAAGAAAGAGTTCCTAAAAATGTACTTTCCACGCAAGTTTGAGGGCTCCCCACAAGAGAAATGGTGGGAGCAGTTTTGTTTCCACGGAGCTGAAAGTATTCCTCCCCCCCACCCCCTCCCCCAGTTTTAGCAGAATGTAAGTCAGGTGACTAGTTAGAATCATTTCTAATCAGAGCTTTAATCTAGCAGAGACCAGGCTTCTGATCAGGCTAAAGGTTAGAGGCTTGTACACATATTTAAGGAGCTGTGTGAGGGGGGCATGAGAGAGGCAGTTCAGGGGGTTGCATCTGGCCAATGAAGAGCCAGGTGGGAGATTCGAATTAGGAGCCAATAAAAGGACTAGCATTTTTTTAAGTCCCTTGTACTTTCTTCTGTTCCTCTGTTCAGGGGATGTATCCATTTATTCAGGAGGAATAAATGTAACATATAATTACAACCTTCTTGGCCTTCCAACAAGTATTGTTTATTCCTAGACAATGTAAGTATGTTTCTAATAATTGGGGGCTCATCCAGGATTTGAAAACATCTCAAGCAAAAAGTGCTGGAGGACGAGAAAGAGGTGTCCCATTACTTTTAAATGGTTCACGTGCCTTCACACTTTTGCTGGAAGACTGTTAAGAATCTCAGGACCAGATTAATTAAAATGGCCAAGAAGGAAAGGGGTGAATTCCCCTGGGAAATAAGGAGCAGATTCTCCTGGAAATAGAGTGGATTCTCCTGACACGGGTATTCTCCCAAATAGCCCTTTAGGAGGGAATAATGGGGAATAAAGTAAGGGTCCAGAAGGAGTGGATTGTCCTGGACAGGGGTGGATTTCCCTGGGAAATATTCCAGCATGATATAGGTGCTGGGGCAGAGGAAGAGATCTTGAAGGGATCTCTGGGAAGGATATCTTTTTGAAATTGGCTAAAAAAAAAAGTCAGAGTAAATTACAACTCTGAGTTTTCTTTTGACCAGTCTGAATTCGAATTCTAAATTGGTTTCCAAATTGCTTTTTCATGGGTGCTATCTTGTAAATGTCTTGTCTGATATCTTGTCTGTATGTATGAGAAAAGTTTCATGATTTGATTAGGAACGAAAGAAAGATAGAAGTTGGAGTGAGAATAAGGAGGGTAAAATGGAAGAATTAGGGATCTGGGTGCTCTTAGGCACCCCTCCCCCACCCTAGTTTGGAAGACTGGGTGTGTCAATCAGGGGCTTGAAACTAAAGAATTTGTAGCCTGATTGGAAAATAAGGCTGATTAGTTAGTAATGAGAGGTTTTATTGAATCTGGGTATTGACTATAGTAAAGATATTGATTTGTATAATTATTAAACTGTGGCTGTATATGGTATAGTTGAATTTTGTTTCCACAGAGATTGTATAGAATTTTGATTTGAAGCCATATACCGGTGGCTGGGGGTAGGAAAAAATTGTCTTTCTGAGTGGTTGAGGAAATCTAAATCAACATACCTAAAAGATTAGATCCTTTGTTCTAAGAAAGGCCTCTGGTATCTCAAAGGGCTGCCAGGTCAAAGCTAATTCACCTAGAGATGAGAACTTTGTTATTGATAATCCTAGGCTCCCAGTCAATTCTCTTTAACAATTGAGGGAGACCCTTTTTCTAGTTATCTGAGGAAGACAGAGGGGAAACTAAAAATATTTTAGCTTGGTCTTTTTGTTTGGAAGGGAAGTGACCCACATCCTTCAAATTTCTTAGGCCTTATGGTTGGCTAAGCTAATTCAAATCTTTTTGTAAAATCTCTGAATGCCTAAGGTGGGGTTTGGTGAAAGCTGACCAATGATGGTCAGGGCACCAAATTCAAATCTGGATAAATTATAAAAGCAAGCAATGATATGAAATAAAAATCTATTTTTTTCTAAATTCACGCATGGCCAAGCAAATATTGCTAATACCTGGGCCAGAGGCAGAGGTTACCTCAGAAGAAGAGCTGTTCAGTGCTAAATAAATAAATAAAATGTATTTAAGGGAATATATACATACCAAAAGTAATAGAAATCTGGTAATGTAATTGAGGTCATCTTATTTCTAAATTGTATTTTTAGAGTTCTCTTAGGTTGTAAAATTGGAGAGACCTTTGTGAGGTCTGAATTTTGTTATATATGAATCGATCTTTTAAAAAAAGGGTGTAATAAAAAGGTGATAGTTTGAAACGTTTATATTTGGTTATAAACAAGTAATATTACAGAAGATTTTGTTTGGAAATCTGGACTATTTATGAAAATGTGGTTATGAGATGTGGTTATGAGATGAATGACTCCCTGTGTAAGGAGACTTAGAAATGCATTCACCTAAATTGAAGATGGGTAGTTTCAAGTTTTAAATATATAAAAATGTTTAAAGCATTGTTACACTTGTATGGTTTAAATGTTGCTAAGAAATTTACTGTCAGAGAAAAATGATGAATGGGTTAAAAAACTATTGCTGAAATTATAAACTTTCAGTTAAAATTGTTTTACTATCGCTTAATAGCATTTGTGAGATTGTTAACTAAGACTTTGTGAGATCTCCTCTTGTAATTTTTCCAATTATGTATAGAAGAGTTTTGTGACAATTTGGCACTTTGTGATATCTAGGAATTTAGTTGTTATGATACTCTGGGAATTTATGAAAAGCAATTCCTCTTATAATCTAGATGTTAGATTAAGAATTGTACTTAATTAAGAATTGAGGCTGTTAACTAAAACCAGGATTTTTGGCTTGAATTTTATGAGTCTGACTGAGACTAGGAACAGAAGGTAAGAGACAGGGAAGAAAGGGAAATTTTATGATGGGGAGAGAGACAGGAAATTTTTTTGGAAGCAGATTTTGAGACACCTTCAGGTTTAAAACTTGGGACTGCTTTGAAACACAGCCCTTACCAGTCTCATCCCTTCGCTCCTCCCTCCCCTCCTTAGTCTAGATAAGAAGAGAGAGATCTTCCTATCCCCACCTGGTAGAAGGGAAGGAGTGGGGAGGGGCAGCAGTTACTGGGATTTAAGTTTAACTGAAAGACAAAAGCAGGGTCAGAAACCAGCTGACCTCCAAACCTGGCTTTTTAAAGTTGGTAGAACTGATTTCTAGTGATCAGTTTTTAGGATAAGATTAGAATTTGAGATGTGGGTCCAGGTAAAGTTTTGATTAGTGAAATTTTCCATCTGATTCAAAAGAACTGACCCTCTAGGGGAGATGATATGATGCTGCTTTTTTATGGCAGGTCTCTCTAATCAAAACAAGTAGTTAGTGATAAAAGCAAAGGTATCTGTCAGAATCTGTTACCTAAAGACCTAGAAGGTTTTATGGGGAGAAATGGAAAATTTGATTAATGCAAATATGTGAAATCTTGCTGTTTTCAATCAAATGATTGGGTAAATTGTCATGTGAAAGATAACATTCTTTCTAAATATTAATGGGAATAATTAGACAAAGGGAAAAAGAAGTTTGAGAAATAAAGACACAAATGTAATGTTGAATCATTATCCCATAGACTAAGACTGGGATTTAAAGTTACTGTGTATCTATGTGGAATAAAGTCTTTAAATGTTTCAAAGAGATGTAAGAGCAATTGGGTATTAATATAAATGGTGTAATTAATTACTGGAATTAAATCAGAGGCATTTTCAGTTTGGGGAAAAAATTTCAGTGTAAATTTCTTAGATAAGTTGCAGAATACTTTTGCATTGATGGGAAAAGTTAAATGTGGTTGTTTGGAGTTGAATTCATTCCATGGTCTAAAACATAAAGATAAAGTTAGTGTTTGAACCTATCATATTTATCTGGTTTAATTCTTGAAGTATATCTCATTCTTTCAGATCAGGCATAGTTAGAGGAGAATATAAAAGCCCGGGAAACTGATGCAAATGTGTTACAGCAATGACTTATGATCTTAATGGGGAGATTTTATGAACAAAAGTGGGAAATACAAGTGAGCTACTTAAGGCTCGCTATAAGGACGTTCCTTAACCATTGTGAGATCATACTCATATCTTAAACTGATTATTGGAACTTGCTATTCAGAGCCTTAATGGGACTGTTAACTGACTTTTTCTGAATCTAACTCCAGATGTGAATATCAAGGAAGGCTGTCCACTGATCCATGATGCCAGCAGCCCTGTGAGGGTCAAGTATGAACTGCGGATATGATTTCATGGGAAGGTTGAGAGGGCAACTGTTGCACATGTGCTGAGGTGGGACTCTCTTGACTTGATTCCTTACCTGAAACCTGGCAGACTTTAAGCCTAGCTCAATACAGATTGCAGTTTGACACAACTTCTGCCTGGAGTTGACGGGAAGTTACTCTAAGTTTAGTCTTTAGTCTCTTAGTGGTAAATTTCTATAATTAGAAGGTTTTGTAAGTATAGTAACAAATCTATTAAAATAATTGATTATGGAACATCTTAGGTTACCATAGGGCTGGAACTAGTGTTCCTGTGTGTGTTCCTGTATAAGTTAGGGTCCTTTATAAGGGCCCTGTATAGGGTCATGTATAAGTTAGGGTCCTTTAATTCTTGGTAATGGTATGGAGACAATTAGGTCAAGGGCTTGTGAGAATGTTATTTTGTTATTGGCTTAATATCATGATTGTCTAAAGTTTTGTTACATTTAGTAATGGTTTTTTTGGTTTTTTATTTGATATATTTAGTTTTCAGCACTGATTTTCACAAGAGTTTGAATTACAAATTTTCTCCCCATTTTGACCCTCCCCACCACTCCAATATGGCGTATATTCTGGTTGCCCTGTTCCCCAGTCAGCCCTCCCTTCTGTCACCCCACTCCCCTCCCATCCCCTTTTCCTTCCTTCCTTGTATGGCAAGATAAATTTCTATGCCCCTTTGCCTGTGTATCTTATTTTCTAGTTGCATGCAAAAACTTTTTTTTTTGTTTTTGAACATCTTCTTTTAAAACTTTGAGTTCCAAATTCTCTCCCCTCTTCCCTTTCCATCCACCCTCCCTAAGAAGTCAAGCAATTCAACATGGGCCACATGCGTATCATTATGTATAACCCTTCCATAATACTCATGTTGTGAAAGACTAACTATATTTGGCTACTTCTTAACCTATCTCCCTTTATTAAATATTCTCCCTTGACACTGTCCCTTTTCGAAAGTGTTTGTTTTTGATTACCTCCACCCCCATCTGCCCTCCCTTCTATCATTCCCCCTTTTTTTAATCTTTTTCCTCCTTCTTTCCTGTGGGGTAAGATACTCAATTGAGTATGCATGGTATTCCCTCCTCAGGTCAAATCTGATGAGAGCAAGATTCACTCATTCCCCCTCACCTGCCTTCTCTTCTCTTCCTACAGAACTGCTTTTTCTTGCCACTTTTATGAGAGATAATTTACCCCTATCTATCTCTCCCTACCTCTCTCTCTCAATATATTCCTCTCTCATCCCTTAATTTGATTTTATTTCTTTTAGATATCTTCCCTTCATCTTCAACTCACCCTGTGCCTCTCTCTCTCTCTCTCTCTCTCCCTCTCTCTCTCTCAATCTCTGTATATATATATATATATATATATATATATATATATATATGTATATATGTATATATATATATACATACATATATACATACATACACACTCACATATACATATATATACATAAACATATATATATACATACATATACACACACACATATATATATGCATATTCCCTTCAACTACCCTAATACTGAGGTCTCATGAATCATACACATCATATTTCCATGTAGGAATGTAAACAAAACAGTTCAACTTTAGTAAGTCCCTTGCAATTTCTTTTTCTTGTTCTTTTTCTTGATTACCTTTTCATGTTTCTCTTGATTCTTGTGTTTGAAAGTCAAACTTTCTATTCAGATCGGGTTTTTTCACTGAGAAAGTTTGAAAGTCCTTTATTTTATTGAAAGTCTAAATTTTGCCTTGGAGCATGATACTCAGATTTGCTGGGTAGGTGATTCTTGGTTTTAATCCTAGCTCCATTGACCTCCAGAATATCGTATTCCAAGCCCTTCGATCTCTTAATGTAGAAGCTGCTAGATCTTGGGTTATTCTGATTCTGTTTCACAATACTCAAATTGTTTCTTTCTGGCTGCTTGCAATATTTTCTCCTTGACCTTGACCTGGGAGCTCTGGCATTTGGCAACAATATTCCTAGGAGATTTCTTTTTGAGATCTATTTGAGGAGGCGATCGATGGATTCTTTCAATTTCTATTTTGCCCTGTGGCTCTAGAATATCAGGGCAGTTCTCCTTGATAATTTCTTGAAAGATGATATCTAGGCTCTTTTTTTGATCATGGCTTTCAGGTAGTCCAATAATTTTTAAATTATCTCTCCTGGATCTATTTTCCAGGTCAGTGGTTTTTCCAATGAGATATTTCACATTGTCTTCCATGTTTTCATTCCTCTGGTTCTGTTTTATAATATTTTGATTTCTCATCAAGTCACTAGCTTCCACTTGCTCCAATCTCATTTTTAAGGTAGTATTTTCTACAGTGGTCTTTTGGACCTCCTTTTCCATTTGGCTAATTCTGCCTTTCAAGGCATTCTTCTCCTCATTGGCTTTTTGGAGCTCTTTTGCCATTTGAGTTAGTCTATTTTTTAAGGTGTTATTTTCTTCAGCATATTTTTCAGTATTTTTTGGGTCTCCTTTAGCAAGTCATTGACTTGTTTTTCATCGTTTTCTCACATCCTTCTCATTTCTCTTCCCAATTTTTCCTCTACTTCTCTAACTTGCTTTTCCAAATCCTTTTTGAGCTCTTCCATGGCCTGAGAGCAGTTCATGTTTTTCTTGGAGGCTTTTGTTGTAGGCTCTTTGACTTTGTTGACTTCTTCTGGCTGTATATTTTGGTCTTCTTGGCACCAAAGAAAGATTCCAAAGTCTGAGACTGAATCTGGGTGTGTTTTCGCTGCCTGGCCATGTTCCCAGCCAACTTGCTTGACCCTTGAGTTTTTCAGCGGGGTATGACTGCTTGTAAAGAGTTCTATGTTCCAAGCCTGGGGGGATGTACCAGCTCTGCCACACCAGCACTCCTCCTTCCCCAAGAACCCCCAACCTGGACTGGAATTAGATCTTCAGCAAGCTCTGCACTCCTGCTCTGATCTGCCACTTAATTCCTCCCACCAGGTGGGCCTGGGGCCAGAAGCAACTGCAGCTGTAGTTCTGTAGCTGCCTCACCTCCGCTGCCCCTGGGGAGGTGGCTGAACAGCAAACTCTATCCCCCCTGTCCCCAGCAGCTTTTCCCACTAACCTTCTCCGTTGTCTTTGGTGTTTGTGGGTTGAGAAGTCTGGTAACTGCTGCGGCTCACTGATTCAGAGTGCTAGGGCATGCTCCGCCCGGCTCCTGGTCTGGTTGGTCCGCGCTGCCCATGCTGGGCTCTGCTCTGCTCCGCTCTGCTCCCAGCTTTGTGCAGGATATACCTTACCCAGAGACCATCCAGGCTGTCCTGGGCTAGAGTCCTGCTTCCCTCCACTATTTTGTGGGTTCTGTAGTTCTTCTCCATTGTCTTTGGTGTCTGTGGGTTGAGAAGTCTAGCAACTGCCACAGCTCACTGATTCAGGGCACTAGGGCCCTCTCCACCCAGCTCCTGGTCTGGTTGGTCTGCGCAGCCGACGCTGGGCTCTGCTGCGCTCTGCTCCGCTCCCAGCTCCATGCGTGAAAGACCTCACCCAGCAACCATCCAGGCTGTCCTGGGCTGGAGCCCTGCTTCCCTCTGCTATTTTGTGGGTTCTGCAGTTCTAGAATTGGTTCAGAGCTATTTTTTATAGGTTTTTGGAGGGACTTGGCAGGGAGCTCACACTAGTCCCTGCTTTCCAGCCACCATCTTGGCTGCGCCCCTACAATTAGTAATGTTAAAAGAAGAATGGCTTGTGGTTTATTTTGTAAATGCCTTAAAAGAAACATGGCATGACTAAAAGTTTATGATTTTATATGTACTGTGTTAAAAATTGATTATTTAATGTATTTATGTATGTACTGGAGCCTGTTATTAATTCCATAGTGAAATCTCATCCTCCTGGTGAGGAAATTAATAATGGATTAATGTAAAGTATAAGAAACTGGGTTCTGATGTGAATTTCTTAAACATGACAATTGGCCAAGGTTCCAATTTTGAAATTGTAAAAATGATCAGGGTATAATGATTAGCAATGGTAATTTATAATTGTGCTAAGGTCATTTTTGTAGGAGAATGGACAGAAAGCTGGTGGTTCCTACAAGAACAAGATGCTGAGATGCTGTGCTGGAGATGGCTGGAATAAATACCAAGGACCAGAAGACTTCATTGATGATGTTCCCTGCCAGACAGCTGTATGGGAAGAGACTTTTGAATCTTAAAGGGACAATTGCATTATTGTTTTCTTTTGGGTCTCTGTATCTGTATTTATAAAAGGGACTGCCCCCTTTGATTTGTCAATACATCAATCAACCCTTCCTATATTTATTTAAAGCTGTGCTGGTTAAAGGGAAAATTTCAGATGAGAAAGGGAGTAATGGAGTATTAAATATGTGGAAACAAAAAATTTGAATAAAAGGAGAAGGGGAAATTGCGAGAAATGGTGGAAGCAGTTTCGTTTCCACAGAGTTGAAAGTATCCCTCTTCCCTCTCTCCCCCTCCTCCCAGCTTTAGCAGAATGTAAGTCAGGGGACAGTGTGATCTAGCAGAGACCAGGCTTCTCGTGGGGTGAAAGATTAGAGGCTTGTACGCATGCTTAAATGAGCCTTTTGAGGAGGGCATGACATAGGCAGTCAGGGGGTTGCATCTGGCCAATGAAGAGCCTGGTGGGAGATTAGAAGTTGGAGTCAATAAAAGGACTGGCATCCATCTGAGTCCCTTATACTTTCTCCTGTACTCTGTTCAGGGGATGTACCCATTTATTCTGGAGGAATAAATGTAAGATATAATTAAAATCTTCTTGGCCTTCCAACAAGTATTGTTTATTCCTAGACGATGTAAGTATGTTTCTAACACCCAGACAACACTGGTCTGATATTAAGAAAGAATACCATTCAGCAGTCACAATGTTTCTTTATTTTTCAAGGGGGGGTCTGATGGGCTGTTTTAGTGCTTTATTTTTCAGGATTTGTTCATGGATTCCTATGAGTCTTTGCACCTTCTGAATTTCACACGGAAGATGAAAAGAAGGCTATCCTATATCTGAAAAAAAAAGCAAATGGTATTAAATGGATATTCTTGTTTTCATATAGAATCCTATATTTGTATTCTTTTAAGTGTATGGAAATGCTTTTTTTTGGTGTTTTAAGTTCAGAATATTTTTTTTAATTTAAAGAACATAAGGTCCTTAAGGTCAGAAACTGTCTTGCTTTTTGTATTTGTATTTGCATCCCCAATGGTTAGCACAGAGCCTGGAATATAGTAAGCACTTAATAAATGCTTTTTATTCAATCAATCAATTTTAATGTGCAATCAATATTCATGGCTAGATTGAATGCACAGCTAAACTTGGATTACTTGGATCAAGATCTTCCAGGAGCAAAATGTATCAAAACAGTGTAAGCAACATGAATGTCATTCAGGAGCTACTGTAAGTATTATATACTTCAGGTGGTCTTTCAAAGCAATTACAAAATGGCCCTAAGTCTATAAGCCCCTACTCTATCTGTGATAACAATAGCAAAATGGCAGAAAAAGTAGACAGAGGGGCCAAGGAATCATTATTTTTAGAACATGCATCAACATTCATTTAACCACTGATATTCTAGTCCAGTGACCAATGAGTGGGCACATTACTGGATGGAGTAAATAATATTAATCTTGAAACTTACTAAAAATGAAACCAGAGGAAAAATGAAGCTTAGTCTGAATAGGATGACTCACAGGTTCTCTTTGGAGAGGAATGTTAACGGAACTAGTGGAGTTAGTTTTATTGTGAAGACAAAGGCAGGAAGAAACATCATTTCATGCAGCAGCTGGTCATCTCCTAAGGCAGTGCCCAAGATGAGCGTTTGCAAAAAAGAGATTACCATGAAAATAACTGGAGCTTATGAACTAACAACATTTCCTGCAGAAGCCTTACAAGGGGATAGAAAAAAAAATCTATGAAGAATTCATTAAGATTCTAAACTGTTAGTACTCAGTAACTTCAAATATAGGCACACAGTGGTATCCAGCAAAAAAATATATACATATAAAATATAAAACAAGGTCAAGATTAAGAAACGCAATAGGCCCAAATTTATAAACTGTACCAAAGCCTTACACATTTATATACCAAAAAACTCCTTCAGGAAGAGTATTGAGAGGTGCTAAACACGATGAGCATTGAATAACATCACAAAAAATAAAGGTGACTATATATGAATAGATAGGAGCTCTAATATGACCTTTTTAAACAACCTGTTAATATTAGAAAATTTGGGGCAGGGGGGCAGAGCCAAGATGGCAGCTGGAAAGCAGGGACTTGCCTAGGGATCTCCCCCAGGACTGTCCAAACACCAAAAAAAGTGGCTCTGAACAAATTCTAGAACTGCAGAACCCACGAAATAGCAGAGGGAAGCAGGGCTCCAGCCCAGAACAGCCCGGATGGTCGCCGTGTAAGGTCTATTGCACACAGAGCTGGGAGCAGAGCTGAGCAGAGCCCAGCGTGGGCCGTACCCAGACCAACCAGACCAGGAGCCATGCGGAACAGGCTCTAGCACCCTGAATCAGTGAGCTGTGGCAGTTACCAGACTCTCAACCCACAAACACCAAAGACAACAGAGAAGGTTAGTGGGAAAAGCTACAGGGACAGAGTGAAAGCAGTTCATGGTTGGGCCACCACCCCCGGGGCAGTGGGAGTGGTGCAGCTGCAGAACTACAGCTGCAGTTGCTTCTGGCCCCAGGCCCACTTGGAATTAAGTGGCTCATCGGAGCAGGAGTGCAGAGCCTGCTTAAGATCTGAGTCGCGGTGCGGGATTGGCACTTCTTGGGGGAGGAGGAGCGCTGGTGTGACAAAACTGCATGGCTGTATAGAAATAGCTCTGAAAACAACATCACATCCCCTTAAGCTTGGAACAAAGTACTCTCTACTCTGCAAGCAGTCATACCCCAACGAAAACTCAAGGGTCAAGTAGTTGGCTGGGAACATGGCCAGGCAGTGAAAATGGACTCAGATTCTGACTCAGACTTTGGAATCTTTCTTTGGTGACAAAGAAGACCAAAACATAAAGCCAGAAGAAGTCAAAAAAAGTCAAAGAGCCTAAATCAAAAGCCTCAAAGAAAAATATGAACTAGTCTCGGGCCATGGAAGAGCTCAAAAAGGATTTGGAAAAGCAAGTTAGAGAAGTCGAGGAAAAATTGGGAAGAGAAATGAGAAGGATGCGAGAAAACCATGAAAAATAAGTCAATGACTTGCTAAAGGAGACCCCAAAAAATACTGAAGAGAACAACACCTTAAAAAATAGACTAATCCAAAAAGCCAATGAGGAGAAGAATGCCTTGAAAGGCAGAATTAGCCAAATGGAAAAGGAGGTCCAAAAGACCACTGAAGAAAATACTACCTTAAAAATGAGACTGGAGCAAGTGAAAGCTAGTGACTTGATGAGAAATCAAGATATTATAAAACAGAACCAAAAGAATGAAAAAGTAGAAGACAATGTGAAATATCTTATTGGAAAAACCACTGACCTGGAAAATAGATCCAGGAGAGATAATTTAAAAATTATTGGACTACCTGAAAGCCATGTTCAAAAAAAGAGCCTAGATATCATCTTTCAAGAAATTATCAAGGAGAACTGCTGTTATATTCTAGAGCCAGAGGGTAAAATAGAAATTGAAAGAATCCACTAATTGCCTCCTCAAAAAGATCCCAAAAAGAAATCTCCTAGGAATATTGTCACCAAATTCCAAAGCTCCCAGATCAAGGAGAAAATACTGAAAGCAGCCAGAAAGAAACACTTTGAGTATTGTGGAAACACAATCAGAATAATACAAGATCTAGCATCTTCTACATTAAGGGATCAAAGGGCTTAGAATATGATATTCCGGAGGTCAGTGGAGCTAGGATTAAAACCAAGAATCACCTACCCAGCAAAACTGACTATCATGCTCCAAGGCAAAATTTAGACTTTCAACAAAATAGAGGACTTTCAAGCTTTCTCAGTGAAAAAACCAGATCTGAATGGAAAGTTTGACTTTCAAACACAAGAATCGAGAGAAGCATGAAAAGGTAAACAAGAAAGAGAAATCACAAGGGACTTATTAAAGTTGAACTGTTTTGTTTACATTCCTACATGGAAAGATGACATGTATGATTCATGAGACCTCAGTATTAGGGTGTCTGAAGGGAATATACTTATATGTATGTGTGTGTGTGTGTGTGTATGTATATGTATGTATAGACAGAGGGCACAGGATGAGTTGAGTATGAAGGGATGATATCTAAAAAAACAAAATCAAATTAATGGATGAGGGAGGAATATATTGAGAGAGGGAGAAAGGAGAGATAGAATGGGGTAAATTATCTCACATGAAAGTGGCAAGAAAAGAAGTTCTGTTGGGAGGGAAGAAGCGGCAAGTTAGGGGGAACAAGTGAATCTTGCTCTCATCGGATTTGACTTGAGGAGGGAATAACATCCACACTCAATTGGGTATCTTACCCAACAGAAAAGAAGGAGGAATGAGATAAAAAGGGGGGAACATCAGAAGGGAGGGCAGACAGGGAGAGGAGGTAATCCAAAGCAAACACTTTTGAAAACAGACAGGGTAAAGGGAGAAAATTGAATAAAGGGGCATAGCATGGGAAGGAGCAAAATATAGTTAGTCTTTCACAACATGAGTATTGTGGAAGGGTTTTACATAATGATACACATGTGGCCTACGTTGAATTGCTTGCCTTCTTAGGGAGGGTGGGTGGGGAGGGAAGAGGGGAGATAATTTGGAACTCAAAGTTTTAAAAGAAGATGTTCAAAAAAAAGTTTTTGCATGCAACTAGGAAATAAGATATATAGGCAATGGGGCATAAACATCTATGCTGCCCTACAAGAAAGTAAGTGAAAAGGGGATGGGGGGGAGTGGCGTGACAAAAGGGAGGGCTGACTGGGGAACGGGGCAATCAGAATATATGTCATCTTGGAGTGGGGGGAGGGTCGAAATGGGGAGAAAATTTGTAATTCAAACTCTAGTGAAAATTAATGCTGAAAACTAAAAATATTAAATAAATAAATAATGATTTAAAAATATTAGAAAATTGGAAATGAATAAAATAACAGATGCTGACAGACTATGAAATTTTATTTAATCACCACAATGGAGAGGCCAAAAAACCCTAAAAACTGCCTCTGCCAACAAACATTTGATCTTTCTGAGTGGAGAGAGAGGGCAGTGAAGAGCAATAAAGTTTAGAATTCAAATTCATTTGCAAAATCTTATGAAATATGGTAGAAAGTTAGAGGCAATACTGCTTCATAAATCAGCAAAAACTGGTAGAGGAAAAAAAACAAATTTTAAACAGCTTGGCATAAATCCACTTAAGCCATATTGTCTCAAGAACACTAAAGATGGAACTAGGATTACAAGAAATTAAAACAATGAAAACATCTATCAACATTTCTAAAATGAATTATTCTCTTCATCACTAGTCATGGATTCACCACATTTAGATTAATATAATAGTATGCAAAAAGCTATATATTGCAGCAGATATTATCTTAATCAGAGATAGCAAGAACAGCTGAACCAGGTCAGTTATGCACAGAGCAAGTCTGTGCTGAAGGCAACATCATTTTGAGGACTTTGAAAGATCAATTCAATTTAATATATATTTATTAAATTAAGCATCTACTTTGTGCCAGGCACTGAAGACAAAAACAAAAAAAATTAAATCATCTCTAAAGGAGCTTAGATTTTACTGGATCAATTCCTAAGAAATCTGAAAGAAAGATATTAAACACTTGGAAAAAATCATGAACATCAATACTCCAAAAAAGGCAATTGAGACTATATCAATAATTACTGACCCATATTCCTACTTTCCCTTCCTTTTAAACTATAATAATAATCTGCATAAGTTTCAAAGGCATCCTTAAGTATAGGAGAAGAGAAGGAGGAAGATTTTGCAAATGATACTCTGCAGTAGATTATATCTTTGCAGTCATATGATTGACGGGAAGAAAGAGAATACAAGATCCCATTCAGCTTACTGTTTGTTGACAGTAAAAGAATTTGATTGAGTTCAGAAAAACATCACTTTAAGAATCCTACTCCAGCAAGGTGTTTCCAATGCCTATGTTAAAAACAATATACAAAATTCTTTCAAAGATGAAAAACTGTGGCACAGTGGAAAGAAAACTGGAGTCACAGAACCTGGGTTCAAATTCTACCTCAAATGCTAAGTGACCTTGCGTAAGTCACTTACCTTCCATAATCAGCTTCTTCTTCTGTAAAACAAGAGAATTAGACTAAATGGCCTCTGAGGCCCCTTTGAACTCTAGATCTGTGATCCTATGTAACAAGAGAAATACTTTTTGGATGACCCTTTGATCTTTAATATCAAGTGAGGCATAAAATAGAAGATGATTGTTGACCAAGGGTGTCCGCCACCATCTTAAAGGATGTGTAGCATCAATTCCAAATGGAAGAAGAGAGGTCCTCCAGATGTTCCTGTTGGCAAGGTGACTCAAGTCCAAGAAGAGTACACAGCTTCTTCAATGAGATCCATGACTACACCACAAAGATTAGCTTGGTGATGCACACGGAAAAAACTAAACTAATGATGGGAAATGGTCACATATTACAGTATTTGAAAGAGCATAGAATATAGAACTATAGCAACTGAGTTCAAATCCTCATTCTGCCACTTACTACTCATGTGACTTTGGCCAAGTCATTGTAGTTAAGTGAACTTCCATTTCTTTACCTGCAAAGTGAAGGTTGGACTAGGTAGTCCATTCTAGCTACGAAGATTTGATGCTAAAATGTCTATTACACAGACTACAACATAGTAAGAGCAATATTATATAATGATCAACTGTGAATGACTTAGCTATTCTCAGCAAGACAATGATCTAAAACAATTCTGAAGGACTCATGGTGAAAAATGCTCTCCACCTCCAGAGAAAGAACTAACAGAGTCTGAATGCAGATTGAAGCAGACTTTTTAAACTTTCTTTACTATTCTTGTGGTTTTTTCATCTGTGTTTTCTTTCGCAATGTGGCTAATATTGAAATGTTCTGCATGACTACATATGTGTAATCTATATCAAATTGACTGACTTCTCAATAAGGGGGGAGGGGTGGGAGGGAAGGAAGGAGAGAATTTAGAACTAATTTTTTTTTTAAAAATGAACATTAAAAATTTTTGTTTACGTGTAATGGAGAAAAATAAAAATAAACAACATATGTAAAGTTTTTCCAAAGTATATACCATTTTCAAAAAGTACCCAATACATAAAAGGGTAGGTGTATGAAGCAACATTTGTATTTCAAGATGCTGAAATCAAACAAAGAAATCATAAAGCAGAAGGGAAAGGATCAATGGAGAGAGAAATATAAGTCATATTATTGTGGGAGTATACTACAAACCACTTGGACAGAATGCGGCATGGAGGGAAGAAAGGAAGGCACCTGGACAAGAAAAAGAAATGAGATTTGGGGGATGGGAGAGATGTGAATAGGGTGGGATAAATGGATACATAGGGATTGGGGGTACCCTCTGTGATATCTCTGGGAATGGAAAAGGAATAAGGAAGGGAGCTATGACAAGGGGACTGTCTCTTTTCTGTCACTATCAGCTGTCTCTCATCCTGCTAAACTGGAGGCAGGAGGGATCTCAACTTGTTTCTTTAACTTTCCCAGTCCCGAAAATGATCATAATGTACATGAAGAGGCTGTGACACAACCAACAGAAAACCATGAAAAAATCTGAGCTCCAATCATAGAAGACAATAGACTCAGAGCATGGGTTAAATGTGAGTTGCAGTCATGGGAGAAGGAGACTATGGCCTCAGAAGAAAAGATGAACTGTGATAAGAAGAAGCCAGAATATGAACATGAAAGAAGCCAGACATCAGGCACAGAAGAATCCATTTTGTGAGCATGGAATGGATTACTTTCAAGTAATGAAGAAAAATAGAGCTGTAGCCACAAAGTAAATTCGGATGTAGGCACGGAAAAAGCTAGATTTTAGGAAGAGGTCAGACTGTAAACATGTGAATTTGAATAAAGGGGAAATCTAAGAATTTCCATCACTGATTCTGACCTGTTTTCAGGCTAGGCTGCCAAAGGCAGGGAGAAGTGATACTGAAATGGAGAGAAACAGGGGAGGGATAAAAAAATGGTCCCTTTTCTTTGCAGGGAGGAAGAAGAAACTCAAGCTGTCTTTGTGTTTGTGCAAATAAGGAATTTTAGTATTAAATCATGATTATAAAGCTCTAACATACCTATGTTCAGCCCTCAATTCTTCTTGCTTATCTTGGAAGGGCATGGAATATTAAAAAGCAATAATAAGCTTTCAAATACTACAGAGAATGTTAAGGTTTGCAAAGTGCTTTCTTCACAACCACTCTGGACATGTTTTATTCTTATTCCCACTTTAAAGAGGAGGACATTGAGGCAAATAGAGGTGAAGTCACTTGCCTATTCTCACAAATTTAAATAAATGTTCAAGGTGAGATTCATTACCAGGTATTCATGATTCCAGGTAGGTCTAGAATGTTTTTCACTATGCCATGATGCTTCTAAATATAAAGTCCTATAGCTACATCCAAAAAATAATCAGTGGCAGAAATAGGAGATGGGGAATGCACAGCTAGATAAAAGTTCATGTGAGAAAGGGTCAATAACAAAAACCAGGCGGAAATGAGAGAAAGAAATTACATTTAAACCAACTACAAAATGGATATCTAGGAGTCAATCTATCAAGACGCATTCATGGCACATAAATCCAATTACAATTACAAAACACTCTCTACATAAATAAAGCAAGATTTAAATAACTGAATGGATATTCATTGCTCATGGTTGGTTGTCCCAATAGAATATGTATAATAATACTACATAAATAAAAGACTTAATGCATTCCTACTGAACTCCCAAGGATTATTTATAAAACTAAAAAAAATAACAAAATTCATTTGTTGATCAAGGAAAAAATGAAAAAAGTAAGAAGGAATATGAAGTAGCTCTTCTAGACTTCTAAGTATATTATGAAGCAATATTCATCAAAACTATTTAGTAGTAGTTAAAAATAGAAAAGTAGGTCAGCAAGAATCAGAAACAACTTAATAATAATAATAATAATAATAATCAATAATTCAGTATGCAATAAATCTAAAATTATAAACTAATTACAAAAGAACCTTCTAGTAGGCAAGAAGTGCTGGGAAAACTAGAAAGCAGTTTGACCCCCAAAATTGACTTAGGCTAGCATCTGACACCATATACCATAATGAATTTCAAATGGATTAGTAACCTAAATATAAAAGATGCCATCTAAAAGGCAAAATGAGGAAAATGGATGGAGACACATTTTAGAACTATGACTAGCGGGAGAATTCCAAACCAAAATGTAGAGATTATAAAATATGAAGTAAAAAATGTAAATCACATAAAATTGAAAAGCTTTTGTACAAAGTCAATGCAGCTTAGATAAGAAGGGCAATTGTCCTGTAGGAAACATCTCTGTATGAAATATCTTTGATAAAGGTCTGATATCCAAGATATAGAAGAGAATGAACACAAATATATAAGATCGTGAGCCATTTTCCTCTAGATATGTGGTCAAATGACATGAGCAAGCAATTCTTGAAGGAAGAATTATAAGTTACTAACCATAGAAAGTTTGCTTTGAATCACTAAAAATAAGGGAAATTTAAGGTCGAATCTTGCATCTATCATATTGGTAAAGATGACAAAAGATGGGAATAATAAACACTGGAGACATTACAGGAAGATAGTCACACTGATATACTGCTGGTGGTGCTCTAAATTGGTCCAACCATTCTAGGAAGTAACTTGGAATTAAGTTTTTAAAAAAAGTTACTGAAATGTCCATACCATTTGACCCACAGACCTCACCAGGAAGTGGTGCTGAAGGAAATCAGGTAACAATGAACTATAAATAAAATGGGTATTTCCTGACTGGGGGATAAATTGTGGTACACTAATGTAATGACATACTATTGCCTCACAAGAAATTATGAAGAGAACTTCAGAAAAAGATGAAAAGACATGTGATCTAAAATGGAGCAAAGTAAACGAAACCCAGAAAACAACATATGTAATGATAACAACAACGAAAAGGCAAAGAACGATAAAACCAGAGTAAAGCTTGTGTCATTGTAATGACCAAGCTTGGCCCCCAAGAAAAGATGAGAAAATGCACCTCCCTCTCTTCTTTGCAGAGATGAAAGGATGTGGGTGTGAAATGCTGCACATGGTGTCAGTCAATGAAATGGTTGGTTTTTATCTAGAACCAGATGACCTGTAGACATCTCAAATTCATCATTTACAAAACAGAAATCATTCTCTTTCCCCGCCAAAACTCTCCTCTTCTGAACTTCCCTATTACTATCAACAGTACCACCATCCTCTCAGTCACATAACCTTAACGTCAACCCCAGCTCCTCCCTCTTACTACTCTCCTCCTTGTATCGAAACTGTTGCTGCGTCTTGTCATTCCTACCTTTACAACATCTCTCATATGATATTCACATAGCCACAACCCTAATTCAGGTCCTCAGAATCTCTCACCTGGACTATCATAGAAGCCCTGCCTTTACTCTCTCTCCATTCATATCTATCCCCTCAGATGCAAAAGTGATCTTCTGAAAAGACAGGTCTAACCATGTCACCTCCCTATATTACAAATACCAGTAGCTCCCTATTACCTCAAGGATCAGATAAAAGGGTGCCAAAAGTTTTACTGCAGTTTTGAGCTATTCAAGCTTAAGACTGCACTAAGACTTTAGTGACATCATAAAGTTGTCTCTTTGGCATTTAAAACCTCTCACAATTTGACCCCTTTCTACCCTTCCAGTCTTCTTTCATTTTATTCCCCTCCAGGCACTCCAAAATCAGTGACATGGGTCTTCTTGGTCTTCCTAGAACAAAATACTCCATCTCCCATCTCCATTTCTTTGCGCTAGTAGTCCCCCATGCATGGAATGTTCTCCCTCCTCATTTCCATCTCCTGGATTCTCCAGCTTCCTTCAAGACTAAGCTCAAATCCTACCTTCTGCAAGAAACCTTTCTCAGCCCACCCCCAGCTCACTGATACCACCTTCCTTCTGAGATTACCATCAATCTACTCTATATCTCTTCTATGTATGTGTATTTGTATATTGTCTCTCCTATTAGAATGGGAGCTCTTTGAGGGCAGCAAGCATGTTTTTGCCCTGCTTTACATCCCTAAGTGCTTAGCAAAGTGCCTGATGAACACTTGTTGACTGACTAAATGACTGGGGTAAGTACAGAAAGTATTGCTATCATTATTTTTCCCCTTTTACAAAAATGCAACTGAGGCAGAACTCAAACCTAGGTCTTACTGATTCTAAGTTCAGCACTCTTTCCAACCCTGAATCTCACTGAACATGGAGCCAAGAAGATCTGAATTCAAATGCCACTTGTGACAGTTACTTGCTTCTGGCAAAGCACTCAACCTTCCTATGCCTCAGTTTCTAAATGTAAAAAAATGAACAGGTTGATCTAAATATCCTGAGGCTCAATTTCCTCGTCTGTAAAAATGGGCACAATAGTACCGATAGTATATACCTCCCAGGGTTGTCATGAGGCTTAATACAAAGAAATTTTCCAGTTTTCAAGCACTACATGAATGTCAGGTAAAATTATTATTTCCAATACATCATGCTGCTCCTCATCTATAAAAGGACTGTTGGATAAGATGGATAACAGGAGAAGCAGCTCACATTCCTATATCATTCTGAGCACAGTGAACTGCTGCAGATTCATGATCTCAGCCAAGCCTCACTACAGCTGAGGAAACTGAGTCTTGGAGAGAAGTGACTAGCCCATGATCACAAGGCTAATGTCAAAGGGGGGATTTCAGAACCCAGGTCTTCCTGATTCCAGGTCCAGGGCTCAATCCACTCTACTGGGCTACTAAGGTCCCTTCTAGCTCTGATATTTGATAACTCTATTCTTTAAGATCTTGACATATCATAGAATCATTGAAATAGAGCTAGGAGGGACCTTACGGTTCATCTAATCCTACCCCTTCATTTTTGATATGAGGAAACTGAGACCTGGAGATTCAGCACTGGAACCCAGGAGACCTCTGACACCGAAATCTACAACACTGCTTCTATGATTCAAGCTATGGCTTTGACTAGGCCTTCTTTCCTGAGATTCTTTAAAGCACCCATGCTCAACTTTTAACAGATAGACTTGAGCAAAGAGGCCTCATTTGAAAGCGCAGCAGCACTTTAAATGCAGACTTGTCGAGAGGCCACCCTGGCAGAAAACGAGACAGAAAAGGGCTTGGAAATGAGCATGGCCCTATCTGCCTGGGTCCCCAAGAAAGGTTTCTTCTCAGAGGCGCCTCAGTTGGCCCCTTGACTTTGGAGGCAAGTTCCTCCCACCCCCTCCTTCCTTGCCGATGTGAGGCAAGCCTTTAAAGTGGATAATTTCCAAAGTGTTTTTCCCCCTGCTACTATTTGGCTGCTACATTCCTGCAGTGCCAGCAGATGAAGTTGTGAGGCTCTCTCTCTCTCAGCAGTTAATCATGGTGTTTGGGGGGGGGAGGGCGCAAGGCAGCAAATGTTGAGTATCAGTGGTTGGCAAAGATGCCTGGCACTGGGTGAAACCATCACATGGGCAAAAGCCATTTGAGCAAATTGCCTCTACCCTGGTAACATCTGAAACTAGGAGTAAGTTGTTTTTTAGGGGAACAGGGAGAGGTCGTTTGTAACTTCCAGCTGCTTAATCAGTACAGATGGTGTGTGTGTGTATGTGTGTGTGTGGATTAATAGTGGTGGATGAACCTGATGTGTGTCAGTTAAGGGGGAAATGATCTAGTCCATGGCTTGGGGGAGGGCCCTACAAAGCAAGGAAATCTCCTCTAGGATGCTTTTCTGGAGTGGTGGCACGGAGCCATGCAAAATTTGGGGGGAAGAAGCCGACTTGCATTCAATGGGTAATGACTGCAAAATACTCCAAAATGAGGAAAGGCTGGACAAACACAAAATAACGCTGCCAACCAGTCTATCAGGCAAAGTGTGATTTTTTTTTTCTTTGCAGTATCCTCAGCTGGATTGACTCAGAATGCAGTCATTCCTCTATCTGTGTGAGCTGCAAGTAGCTTCCCCTCTCTGGGATTCAATTTTCTCCTCTGTAAAAATAGGGAGCTCTAAATGGCCTAAATGATGATTAAGATTCCTTCCATCTCTAAGGCCTGAGGTACATTAGGAAAATAACTGGATTTGGAGCTCAAGGATCTGGGCTCCCAACCCTCACTACGCACCAGCTGGATGACCTTGGGCAAGTCACTTCCCCTCCCTGGGCCTCAGTTTCTTCTTCTGTAAAATGAGGGGTTAGGCTAGATGGCCTCTAAGGACCTTTCTGGCTCTAAGTCTAGAACCCTCTGATCCCTCCAGCTGCCCAGGCCATTGCTGTGAAATATCAGCTGTCTGTTTCGATTCAGCTAGAAGAAGGGAAATGTCCTTTGTTCACTTGTATCTTCTTTTTTCCCCCAGAAAGCTAATTTGAAAGCTGGCTAATCCTCCCTCCCACTCTGCCAGGTGATTGTGGCCTTTCCATTTTAGTTCAGAGAGAAGTCTCTGGCCTCCCTGAGGCTGTAAGTGCAGGGAAGAAATCAAGTCAAGCAAGGCTTTCAGTTATTTCAGGAAGGAAAAAAAAATCCTTTCCCAGCTAGGCCCTTTCCTTTATTATACTTTGCCTGTAGCCCCCTCTTGTGACCAGCCACAACACGGCATAAACACTGACCACTGGGATCAACAGACTAATCTGCAGCAGATGGGATGAAATATTATTGATACAGTCAAGTAAAGGCTGAAGTGAGTCAGTGAACATTTATTAAGCTCCTACTATGTGCTAGGCCAGGGGTGGGGAACCTGCAGCCTCAAGGCCACATATGGCCCTCTAGGTCCTCAAGTGCAGCCCTTTGACTGAATCCCAACTTTACAGAACAAATCCCCTTAATAAAAGGATTTGTTCTATAAAACTTGGTTACTCAGTCAAAGGGCCACACCCTAGGACCTAGAAGGCCACAGGTTCCCCATACCTGTGCTAGGTACTCTGTTAAGCAGCTAAGTCCTGGACGTGATGATAAAGGTCCTCAGAACTTTGTCTTGATCTACCTTTTCTAGCACCAGCTCCCACCCCTTCCTACTCATGGATTACTTGATATATTCATAAACACATTCCACCTCCATTCATCACTCAATTCGGTTCAGTTCAATCCAACAACCATCTTATTGTGTGCCTACTATGTGTGGGGCATGATGCCAGGCACTAAGTATATACTGACAAAAATTAATCGTCCTTGCCCTAAAGGGGCTTATCTTCTATTGTGATAAAAAGTACACAAGGAAATACAAAATACAGGCAAAATATGAAATATTTTGGGGGGCCAGGATGGAGAGCGATAACAGTGGAGAAAATCAGGGAAGGCCTCTTGTAGGAGGCAGCATATGAACTGAGCCATATGAAGGAACAAAAGATGGAGGGCAGAAAGAAGGAAACCGAGGAAAGACACCTGAGAGTGCACCAGAGCATAAGAGAGGATATACAGATGATGATCGAGCAAAGGAAGCTGAGAAGGAACAGTCAGACAGGAAGAAGGGGAACAAGGAGTGGGCACTGCTATGAAAAATCAAGGGCAGGTATCCAGAAGTTCCAGATCAACAATTTCAAATGCTGCGATGCTCTTCAAGGAATCACAGACTGAGTGTCGACAGAGATCCCAGAGACCTTCATCTAACCCAAACAGGAATGCCCTCTGCCGCATCCCTGACACATGCTCAGGTCAGCTTTAAAGACCTTCACTGATGGGGAATTCAAAACCTCTCAAGGCAGCACATCCTACTTTTGGAAAATGTTCATTATTCACAATATTTTGAGCCCAATTCTGCTTCTCTGCACCTTCCGGGTACCCATTCATTGGCTCTCCTCTCTGAGCCTGAGTGAAACAAGTATAACCCTTCTTTCATCTAACAGCCCTTTAAATCCTCAAGGACAGCTAGCCCATCACCTCTAAGACCTCCCTTCTGGCCAAATGCCACCTGTTCTTTTAACCAAGTCTTCTCGCCATCTTGGATGACCTCTTCAAGTTGCTCTCTGGCTTGTTAACACCAGACATAGTATAACCAGAACTCCTGTTACGATAACTGGATTACTCGAATGGTAAGTTCACACTATATTTAATAGTGGACCGAGATGAAGCCCCTGAAGAAAATCTGAACTTGGGGAAGAGGAAGATGGGGGAAGGAGTCAATGCTATGGACTATGATATCCCACAATCTCGACTCTGCCATTTACTACATTTGTCATGTTGGATAAATCACCTCACCTCACAGGACCTCAGTTTCTCATCTATAAAATGAAAAGGTTGGACTATATGGTCTCTAAGTTCCCCTCCAACATTAGATCTATGATCTCTCTCAATGGGCTGATTTTCTAAGAAGACTAAATTAGGTAAACAGAATCAGAAAAACGATATAAACAATGACTACAATGCTTTAACCAGAAATAATGAGATAAAACTGAACACTAAGTAATTACAATAACCAAGCTTGGCCACCAAACAGACGAGTAAATGCAGTTCTCCCATCCACTGCAACAGTGGGAAATTCTGGCCATGGAACATTGCGTACACTGACAAGATCAATAATCAACCAATAAACATTTATTAAGCACCTACTATGTCAGCCACTATGCTAAGGATTGGATAGGGAGGTTAGTTTGGAAAAAAAACTGGGTTTTTTTCCCTTTTAGACTTGCTTACAACTGATGGTTCACTGGGTAGGGGATGGGAAGAGACACATTTGGAAATGATGTGATATAAAAACAAAAGGCAGAACAAAAATAACATTTTTTTTCCTAAAAGAAAGATCCTATCCCTCACCTCACACATACCCAGTTGGTTGCAGTATCTTGCTGATTCTAACACCACATTTCTTCATCTGACCTCTTATATCTACTCACACTGCCACCATCCCAGTTCAGGCCCTCACCATCCTCATCCGGACTACTGCAATATTCTCCTAATCAGCTTCCCTGTCTCAAGTCTCTTCCTCTCTCCAATCCATCCTCAACTCAGATGCCAAGGAGATATTCTTAAAACACAGGTCAGACCATATTGTTCACCTTTTCAACATGTGTCAACCTCCCTACTGCCTCTAGGAGAAAATAGAAACTCCTCTGTTTGACATTTTAAGCCCTTCATAATCTGGTTCCCACCTATCTTTCTAAGCTGATTTAGATTCCAGACAAATGGATCTATTTGCTATTCTCCATACATGATATTCCATCTCCCACCTCCATGCTTTTGTACTAGCTGTCCTCTCAGTGCCTAGAATGCTCTCCCTCCTCACCTCCATCTCTTCGAATACCTAGTTACCCTTAAAACTCAGCTAAAGTGCCACTTCCTTCCTCCATGAGTTTACCTGATTCTCCTGGTCAGCACTTCCTCCTACCCCCACCTCCATACTTCCTCCTGAAAAAACATGTGGCTAGCTAGCTAGCTATATATATATGTATATATATATACATACATATATATACACACACACATATAGATATAACATTTACTTATGTGTACATTCAGAATAAAAGTTCTCACAGGGAGAAGGTGCTTCACTTTTTTAATGTTTGTATCACCAGCACAGTGTCTCATACATAACAGACTTTTAACAAATGCTTGTTTAATTGAGAATTTTAAAAATGAATGGTGGTAAACTCATGACTGAATGAATTTTCAAGTCATGTGCAAGAGCTGACTCATTTCAAAAGCACAGGGAAAACAATGGGTTTCTTCAAGAAACAGACATGTAACTGCAATTTATAAAGCATTTTAAGGCTTGAAAAATTCTTTGCATTCATTATCTTCTTTGAGCCTCACAATAACCTTGCGAGGCTGGTACTATAGGTATTACATATTCCTCTTTTATGGATGAGGAAACTGAGGCATAGCAAGGTTCAGTGACTTGTCCAAGTCACATGGTGCCTTAGTGTCAGTGACAAGGTTCAAACTCATGTCTATCCTGATTCTTTTGGGAAGCAACATGGTACACTGGAAAAAGAGTCAGATTTGGAGTTCAAGGCTCTGAGTTCAAAATACTTTGGCACAAAAAGTCTCTATGAACATTTGGAGGGGAGATGTCTCTAAATTCACGCATGTCATGTTTCTTTTGAGCCACTGCAATTCTGCTTTGCTCATAGAGCAAGCGTCTTCTTTGATGTGGGCATACTATGCTGGGCAGTCCTGTGCCCAGTGTCTCACATGTCTCACAATCGATTCCAAAATTCTTCAGAGAGACATTGAGAGTGTCCTTGTATCTTATCAAAGAAATAGTGCCAACATTAGAATACATATAGAGATAGAGGCACATCTAAATGTTTAAAGTTACACATACACACATACGTGTGAATTCTTCTAATTCCAGCATGTATTGTGATGAATTTGTATTCTAAAACCATGTTTTCTAAAGAACTCCAGGTTGGGTGGTGTTCTTCCAAGCCTAAGGGCTGATTTCATTGCTCACTCCCTCACCAGCCCCCTCTATGTGTTGCCCTTAAAGTACAAAATCTAAGTGGTCCACCAATAGACATGCCACAAACTATTTCCCTACACTGCCATCTTGTGGCTTTCCATTAGAAGACATGTAAAGTATCTGAAATTCTATAATGGAAAATTTTGACAGACTCACAAATGAACCAGGAGGCCACTGGTTCAGAGGAATGTGTTCAGTTTAAGTGACCACCAAAGGCCATATAATGAACAAAAAGAAAGAATCTTTGAAAATATGATGTGCATTTGTGTCATCTCCCACTTTGGGGAGAGTTTTGAGTATACTTTGTTTTTCCGTGGATTTAATGATTTCTATGCAAATATTCCCAGATCTATATTATCTAGTACTAACTTCTCTCCTAAGCTAGTCTCCTATCATCACATGCCTTCTGGACATCTCACATTCAAAGTCTACAACAGAATTCATTCAAATATTTTCCCAAACCCTTCTCTCTCCCCAAATTCCGTATTACTGTTGGGGTTACTATCCATCCTCCCAGTCCCCCGGCGAAACCACGTTGGCATCATTCTTGACTTCTTATTCTCATTCACCCTAAGCATGCAATCCATTGTCAAATACTGTCATTTCTACCTTCACAACAACTCTCTTCCCTTACACAGTCACAACCCTATATCAGGCCCTGAGCACCTGGTAGCCCTGCCTGAAGTCTCTCTCCACTCCAATTTACTCTCCACATAGCTTCAAAGGTGATTTTTCTATTTTTTTGAATGCTCACTAAGTACCAGTGTGTCCCTATTTCTCCCAGGATCAAGTATAAACTCCTCTGGCATTCTGAACCTTCAGACCTTTCCAGTCTTTCCTCCATCCAGTCAATGATCCAACTCCACTGGCATACTTGCTGCACTTCACCTAGTACCCTCCATCTCTCATCTCCAGGCCTGGAATGGTCTGTCTCATAACCTCTAGCTTCATTCAAGACTCAGCTCAAATCTTAGTGGCCTTTTCTGATCTTTCCCCCATCCCTCCCCAGTGCTGCCTTCCCCTCTGAGATTACTTTTGTGAAATATGATTTTTCTTAAGTAATCATTATCTTGGAAACTGAGAGCTTCCCCCATCCCCCTTCTTCCAAAGTTCAGTTTTTTCTTCAGAAGGACATCATTGATAAAGAGATTGCATTGAGTTGCCTTATCCTGGTCAATCCCTCAACCCAAGCTCCTTCCTTAACCAGAAACCAACCCAAGTCAAGAGCTAATCTAATGAGTCTATTCCTGCTCATTGTGTTGCTCAGACAGGTCTGGGAAAATGTAGATTTTCCCTATTGTCAAGACAGGATATGGAAATTGATGTCTCTGACCAAGATTTAGGTGACCTAAGTCACATACCTCAAGTCCCTAACTTTAATATAGCCCACCTCCCAGTGTGCTAACCTATCAGAGTTGATTGGCACCCCTTGGGAACACCTACTCTTCAAAGGATACATAAACTATGTACCCTAACCCCCAAATTGGGCTCTCAGTTCCAAACTGTTAGCTCCCATGCAATGTGTGACCACTTTCTTTGTGAGAAATTAAAAACACGGACACAACCTAATTTCATTTCTCTTTCTTAAACAAACTCTGTGAGGTTAACACTTGCTGTCTATTTTGTATATATTTTCAATGTACCTTTAGTGATGTATGTCTTGTTTTCTCAATTAAAAGTGTAAGCTTCTTGAAGGAACTGTTTTTCTTTTATTTCCATTTGGTTTGGGTTTTTTTTTGCCACTCTTTGCATCCCTAATGCTTAGCACAATGCCCAGCCCTTAGTAAGAGTTTAATAAATCTTGGTTGGCTGAATGACCAACTGAAGAGTGAACAGAAGTGATAGCTGAAATAGTTTTATCTTTCAGGGCCCTATTCTAAGGCAGGGATTATTTTGCAATGTGTGGGAAGGCACAAGTGCTTATGGCAGCTATGATATCCTAAAATAGGTACTTCATGTCCCATATCAAAAGGAGATATAAGTATGAGTAACAAAATGCACAGGTAACACAGAGTTGGCATTTACATTCAACTAGGCTATGGAAAAATCCATCTACATAGATAGCTTAGAAGCCAAAGAGAGTGAGAAGAGAAAGACCCCCATGGCTCACAGGCTACTCAGCTGAAGGCCTGTTGTCTGAGGGCCATGTCTGGACAACACTACTAGCAAAGCCCTGTCTTATATTTGGCATCTCACGTCACATGGAACTGGAGAATGCCACTGCCATGGACCCATGTCCTAAGGAGAAATGGAGGATACTTTCAGTTCAACAACATAGCTACCTATTTGTCTGCATTTATCACTGAGATCACAGAGGGCTAAGAAACTGAAATCTGGGATGAATTTCTGGAGAATTTTTCTCTGCCCCAGAGAGAGAACACTTTTGTCATCTCTAAATGATGACTTCCTAACGGGCATGAGAAAAAGAGGCATCATGGTACGGCTCAGTTGTTAACCTGAAACTGCAATACTAAATTAGGAGAAAGAATTGGATGGCTATGCACTGGCAGTCTAGCTTTGACAAATGTATTGTGTGTGAGATCATTTACTGGGTGGGAGTCCACAGAAAGGCTTTGGAGTAAAATAACAGGGAATGTTAGCACTAGAAGAGAACTTAGACGAAGCACACTAGTGAATAGCATGCTGGACTGGTAGTATTAGAAAGATCTGGCTTCCAACCTTGTTTCTTATGTGTAACCCTGCTGAAGTCACTTCAATTCCTCGAGCCTCAGTTTCCTTATCTGAAAAATGGGACAAATAACTACAGCTAATTCACAAGATTATTGGGAGGATCAAATCGTGAAAAGGGCTTACCAACCTTTAAGAACACTGAATCTGGAGTCAAAGGACCGGGGCGGCGGGGAGGCAGGGGGGGGGGGGGGCAGTGTTCAGGACCTAGCTCTACCGCTGGAGTCCCTTCGGTGAGTCACATCTCCTCTCTGGGCCTAAGTTTCCTTCTCTGTAAAATGAGGGCATTGGATTAGGTAACTTCTAAGGTCCTTTTCTTCTCCAGATCTGTATCTGTGAGAAATCCAGGCCTTACTCCTTTGTTTTAGAAATGGAGAAACTGAGGCCCAAAAATGAAAGCATTGCCCAAGGCCATATAGCTAGTTCGAAGCAGAGCTAATACAAGAAGCCCAATAGATGGTTGATCTTTTAATTTCCAGTCCAGTGTCCTTCCCAGCAACCAAAAAATTAGGACAAAAATTATCTTCCAGTCAGGAAACTTGAGCCTGATGTCCTTTCAGGTCTCTTGAGTTTGAGCAAGGCCACTCTTAAGAGAAAGGAAGTTTAAAAACAAGTATTTAATCAATTGGGCTCCAGGAACCTATATCTTTCACTAAGAAAGGGAATAGAGGGGGAGAAGGGAGAGAAAATGCTGCTGCTGAAATAAATCCATGTAGCTTTCAGAATGTGAGGCTCAAAGAGAAATGCCCACTAAAGAAGACAGACGACAAAGGGGATTTGTCTCTGGGGGGCATCTTCCTCGAGATATGTTATGAATAACTTCTTACTTTCCTTATGGAAAGCTCCCCCCACCTCCCACCCCCAGCAAGCCTCACTCCTCCCCTATTCACAGTCCTTTGTACAAAGATTACACAACAGGAGCTTCAAATGGAGCCACAACTCAGTCTATTCACATCTATTGTTCCATTACTTTCCAAAGGACTCCCCTTAACTAGAAAGGACAGAGATCCTTGTTCCCCACAGGACTGATGGAAAGCTGTGACTCCAAATGACCAGAAGCCTGACCACATGGGCAGTTCTGACTTAAGGGCTCAACTCAAAGCAGAGCCTCATTTCTCACCCTTGTTGTTCCCTTGTAAGCATGATGGCAGCCACGGATGTTTACCATTACTTTTGTCACTTTGATGTACAAATGTAGCAGAAGACAATGGGCTGGTGCTTTCTTCCTAGATATTTGCCTTCAGTTGCCACTAGGGAACAGAAGTGATACCTCAGTGGTGACTTTTGAGCCTGGACAGCCTGGCTTCAGCCACAGGCATGTGGAATGTCTGAGTACTGGACTCTCATCTCACACAGGCAGTGTGCTGGAGAGGAGAGAGGATAGATCTTGGAGTCAGAAAAACCTGGATTCAAGTCCTCCTTCTGACTAACCTCTCAGTACCCCAGGAAGCTCTCTAAGCCTATTAGACAAATGCAACTGCTCAGCTCAATCAATTGGAAGGGTTCCTCACACTAGTGAAATCACAGGTGCAGGCCCATATATGTATACATGTCTGTGTCTATGTACACACACACGCATATATACGTATCCATTTGTGTGTGTATATATAAGCACACGTATGTATAAAACATTGTGTACACATAATATATAAAACATATGTGTTATATGTTTTCTGAAGTACAAAGAATGGCTTTTTTCTAAAGTCTGAGCTCTACCATTAGCATTTATTTTTAGTGGTTTAAGCCACATACAGGCCTCTGTAAAAATGCAGACACTTCTGGGAGAGGTAATACATTAAGTCCCACTACTCATTTATACTGTAGTGTGAATGAATTCATCAGATGCTTTCCTGAGAGTAGGTCTGACTTTAATCATTTTTGTGTATCATGGACCCCTTTGGCAACATGATGAAACCTATGGATTCTTCTCAGAATAACATTTTAAATGCATGAAACAAAATACATAAGAGAAGGAAGGAAGGAAGGAAGGAAGGAAGGAAGGAAGGAAGGAAGGAAGGAAGGAAGGAAGGAAAGGAGGAAGGGAGGAAGGGAGGGAGGGAGGGAGGGAGGAAGGAAGGGAGGGAGGGAGGGAGGGAGGAAGGAGGAAGGAAGGAAGGAAGGAAGGAAGGAAGGAAGGAAGGAAGGAAGGGAGGAAGGGAGGGAGGGAGGGAGGGAGGAAGGAAGGAAGGAAGGAAGGAAGGAAGGAAGGAAGGAAGGAAGGAAGGAAGGGAGGAAGGAAGGGAGGAAGGAAGGAAGGGAGGGAGGCAGGGAGGAAGGAAGGAAGGAAGGAATCACGTAAAGAAGGAATGAAGCGAGGAAGGAATGAAAGGAGGAAGGGAGGAAGGGAGGGGGGGAGGAAGGAAGGAAGGAAGGAAGGAAGGAAGGAAGGAAGGAAGGAAGGAAGGAAGGAAGGGAGGAAGGAAGGGAGAAAGGGAGGGAGGGAGGAGGGAAGGAGGGAAGGAGGGAAGGAGGATGCATTTGTTAAATTACTATTATGTACTCTGTACTGCGCTAAACACTTTACAAATCTTATCTCATTTAATCTTCACAATATCCCTGAGAAGTAAGTGCTACTGTTATCCCCATTGTAACATTTGAGAAAAAGGAAACAGAAGTTAAGTGATTTTCTCAAGGTCACACAACTGGTTAAGTGTCTACGGCTGGATTTGAAATCATGTCTTCCTGACTACAGGCCCAACACTCTAACCATTGTACCATTTAGCTGCCAAAGGATTAGAAAAGAAACTAAAGTTATCAAAATATTAAAAACAAAAAAGAAAAAAAAAGTTCAAAGAGCCCAAATTAAGTAGCCCTGATCCAAAGGAGAAGAGAAAGGAAAGAAAAGGGGAAGGCCATCCCTAAGGATGCGTTTCTGAGAAATTAAAAGCAAAAATTTCACAAATTATACTAGGAGAATCCTATAGTGAATTGTTTTGTAAAGGCAAGACTTGTCTCTTAATCTGCCTTGCACAACCTCTTGCCCAATGCAGGAGTCCCCTGGTTCCCGCCAGGCAATAGGATGCTAGCGGTGATGGATCACAACATCCAAGATGTAGAACTAGAAATGACCTTAAAAATCACCTAGTTCAAGTTTCTCATTTTACAGATATATAAACTGAATCCCAGAGAGGACATATAATTTGCCCAAGGTCACATAGATATTAAGCGGCAAAGTCAGAATTTGAACTCAGGTCCCATGGCTCCTAGTTCAGCTCTTTATACTACACTACACTACCACCTGTGTTCCAGTTGAACTCACTACTTCATAAGGCAACCCATTTCATTCTGGGACCACTAGGATTATTCAGATTTGCTCCTCATCTGTGGTCTGAAACCTGCCTTCTGAGAATGAGCTATAATCTCTTGCAAAGCCAAAGGTCATCTATGACAGACATCTGATAACCTGGACAACTTAATGTTGACTTGCAAGTGGAAGGCCAGCATTTTTCAACTGGATTTGTGTACATGGAAACACAGCAGTATTTTCCATTTACTTTTAATGCTGTCCTCATATAGCAATGTACAAAATGACACCATATTTGAAGCCATTACTTCTCCCAGACAAGCAAGATAATCTACAGAACAACTGTGAATACTAAGAAAACAGATTTATCACACACAATGAAGGAACGATGAATCCAGTGAAATCCTTGTGTTTCTAGGAAGGTACTGCCTGGCTCCTTCAGAGCCAAAGAACCAATTCATTCTGTAGCTTTCAGTTCTCAAAAAGAAGAATACATTTGCCACAATGCTCTCCAAAATAAGCCAATCTAGTCTCAGTCTCCTTGAATGCTGACCTGTAATGAGTCACAAACACAGGATCATATGCTTAGACCTAAAAGGTACCTTAGAGGTCACTTTGTCCAGCTCCTTTCTTTAACACATGAGGAAACTGAAGCCCACAGAACCCAAGTATCATAGGCAGGATTTGAACTCAAATCTTCCAGGACTCAAAGTCCAGGGCTCTATCCACCACACCATGCTGCTCTTAAACAAATATTTGGGTCAAGCCACAATTTCTAGCAAAACACCTCTAAAAATGGTATTCAATTCCAAAGCAATGTTGCCCTGGATCCCAGATTGGTTGTCTGGTGATATCTCAGGTCTCTCAAATCTCTCTGGTCTGTGGATAGAACCTGTGTTGTCCTCAACGTCTTACCCTCCTTAGACTGGTACAGTATCTCTTGGCATTTCAATGAATATGAATGATAATATCTGATTGCCCAAGTCCCTGCCCATTGATTGGCAGACAGTGTGCCCAACACTACACAAAAGAGCTATGAAGAATACTACCAAGACCAGGAAAGACAACTGTCAACTAAGCTCCCTTCTCCCTTAGGGTAACTATAGATAGTTTGCTCTAGAAAGCTCTCATCTCCCTGTTGCTCCTGGGGTTTATATGGAAGTCTTCTAAGCAACACAATCAGAAGAAGTTAAAAATGTCTTGTGGAACTGCACATATTTTAAAAAATACGCTACCAGAAAAGATAGAACTCCCTACACAGCTCTAGAGAAAGATAATATACAATGAAATGTGGTTGCTACTTTGATGAAGAGGGGAGCTACAAGCAGGATCCTCCTTCCTCTATCCCCACAGCAGGGGAAAGGGACATATGCATAAAGTAACTCAAACAGCAAAAACGTACCCACTATTTGCCCACCAAAATGCTGCCTGTGATTCCTTAGCTATATGTTTTACATTTATTCAGCTAGACAATTAAGGAGTCACAAATTATATATTTCAATGAGGCAAAAGCCCCTCATTTTCTTTTATTAAAGATGTGAGTCTGCATAGGACAAAAAAATGAAGGAATACATTTCTTCTTCTAAGATGTTTGACTGCATTCAGATGATTATGGTGTGCTCCTCTTGCCTGTGCAGTTCAAGGACCTGAAGCCACTTAAGGTATGTATTCCCCTATAAAAAAAGAAAGGTTGAATTCCAAATGTCAGTTTAGAAAAAGAGTACCAGCTCAGACTAAAAATGAACAGGTGCTGTGTCTCCCTTAGGTATTTTCAGCCTTACAGTCCTCTGGCTAAGATCCCTACCACAAATACCTTTACAAAGGAGAGTCCCATATAACAAAAGCTATTTCTATGCTTCATGGCTTTGTTGAGCTGGTTAGAAAAAAAACAAAACAAAACAAAAAACTGAAACTATAGCAAGGAAACTCAGAGCTTCCTTGTATGTTGTTCGCATAGCAGGCAGGGACAAGAATCTTCAAATCTAAGAGTTAGAAAGGCCCTGAGAGATCAGCTAGAGGACAAAACAGAGACCTGGGGAAGGAGGGGTAGTGATGTCCCCAGGGCACACAGGGAATAAAGCTTTTGAGCTGGGGCTGGAAGGCCTGCTCTTCTGAATCCCTCCCTAATGTCTTAAAGAAAATTATCTGAACTCCTAAATTACCCATCAACACCCAAGCCTGCGTTTATGCATGCACACGCATATCTCCTCACACCCTCTAACCTCTAAGCTAAGGTGACAGCATGGGAAAGTGGTAAGAGCCCTGGATGTGGGGTCACAAGCTGCGACTTTGGATACTGGCTCTGCCACTCACTCCTTGGGCTACCCTTGGGCAAGTTCAGGCCTGGTTTCAGACTCTATGTGGGGAGTGGGGGGATGCTAGACTAGATGACCTGTGGGGACCCTTCCAACTCTACATCTGCAGCACTATGGTCCAGCCTCCCAAGACACAGAACTAGAAGGAAAAACAAGTGGGGCAGTGCTTAGATTGTGACTTTCCCTTTTGTCCTGTGGGGTTTAAAGTATTTTTTTCTCCTCCTATTCCTCTCATCCCTTGATCCCGCAGACTGACAATGGGCTTTCTAGCAATGTATTTACTTAACAAAATGCCATTCCTACAAAACTAAATGGAGTTTCCCTTGCCTGTGCCAAAACATAAACTATAAATGAACCTTAAAAAAAACACCATTTCCTATTCTTTGCAAATTAAAGTTAATTTGATCTGAATGCATTGAGGTTTTTTGCATTTAAAAATGTTTGGCATTATAGTTTACATTAAAGAACACAAAATTACTCAGAGTTGGATACCTTTTCAGTTCTATCTAATTTCCTTCCATTTTACTGTATCGATTATCCATAATTTCTCCCCACTTTAAGCAATCTTCTCATCTAATATTTGCTAACCATAACCCAATTATACACATGTTAACCTAATCATGTGCTGAGGCACATTTGTCCTCAGGCCTCCCACTGAGCATTCTCCTCCAGGTGAAATGATACCAGACAGCTAAAACAAACTCACAGATCCTGCTACATATCCAAAACCCAAGGCCCATCTAGGGGAAAATCTTGCTTCACCAATTCAGAGAATCCTAAAGTATCAGAGTTGGAGAAAATCTCTGAGAAGGGAAAGCATGGCCCACCCTACTTTAAAATAAGGCAACGATTAAACTTCAAAGATATTAAAATAAACCAAAAAGAATAAGGCTATAGGCCCAGAGAGGATAAGGGACTTGTCAAGGTTAAGCTTCCTGATTCCTAGCTCCTTACTCTTTCTACTGCACCATGCCACCTTCCTTAAGGTGTACAGTTTGCACCCCATACAACCATTTCCTTTCATTCTCTTACTGATAATAAATATCCTCTAAAGAAAAGGGTAAGCTAGGGTAATCAAAGTAGGTCACTGCAGAGATCACAAATCTCTGGATTCCAGTTAGAGGGGCCCCTCAGAGGTCATCTAGCACCACTCCCTCATTCTAAAGATGAGCACCATGAGGCACAGATAGGGTCAGATCCCTCACCAGAGTCACGTGGCTAACAGGTAACAGAGGTGTGATTTGAATCCACACCTACTGTGCTCATCCATTATCCTTTCCACAGACTAAGAGAAGCCTCTCATTTTGTGGAATATGGAAATAAGTCACTTGTCCATAATCACACAAAGGTTATGAGTAGCAGAGGCAGAATTCAAATCCAGGTTTTCTGCCTCTACTGTATCATGCCAATAACTGTTGGTTTGCTGCCCAGTAAAAGTGCTGAGTGAGCTCTCACTAAGGCATAATTCAGGAATACTTCCCTCCTACCTGCTTCTACAATGCCATACATTCCTGAGGTCAGAACTCAGAGGGGATCTTAGGGTCACTGTTCTCTAAGGTCCAGGGTCAGGCCAGGGCAGAATTTGTCATTTGTTGCCCCCTAGGACTTGATTCCCTGGACAGCTTTACCACTAACACTTGGAGCAGGGTTTGCTTCCAGTGAAACTGAGTGAGGCTCCCTCTGCCCCTGTCTGCATCCCCCAGGGCTCTTCCTTGTCTCTGCTAACCTTCCCAGGTTGCCAGTGCCTCCAGTGAGCAAGGCAAAGTAGCCACTTCCCTTCGGGCCTCTGCATTTCAGAAGCCAACAATCAGGGACTCCAGCCCATTATTTCTTTTTTAAGGTGATCAGTGATAAAATGATTACCCTTTCCATTCTTTTCCTTTTCCTTCATCTTTCTCATTTCATCTTCACGGATTAAGTTCTCAATCTCTTCATCGATGTTTTCCAGGGTGTCATTGTGACTAAGCAGGATCTTGGTGAGTTCTGAATTGTCTTGTTGTGACTTGTTAGTGAGCTCACTGCAACAATAAAACCCCAGGTGAGACCCTCATCTCACAACAAACAGTACACTCCCAGCAGCTCTTCCTACAGCTCCTTTTCTACATGTCCACCTGCTTCTTGTAAATCCTCTTTCAGCCGCCATGGTTCACGTGACTAGTCATCTAGGCAAACCTGACTGAAGCACCTAGCAGGGGGGCCTTGCCCCAAGGAGCTCCTTCTCTACTATTCCACCACAATGGTTATACTGAATGGAATGTAATTGTACTGATTCATCTGTTGGATTGCCATCCAGTCATTCTGAGTGCCTAGCAGGTGGGGGGGCTGCGGCCTCGAGGCCACATGTGGCCCTCTAGGTCCTCAAGTTCACAAATGTTCGGTAAACTTTGGATTCAGTCAAAGGGCCGCACTTGAGGACCTAGAGGGCCACATGTGGCTTCGAGGCTGCAGCCTCCTCACCCCTGGGGTAGGTCCTGCAGAGGACAAAAAGATGAACACAGTTCCTGACCTCAAGAAGCTTACATTCCAGAGAGACTTGGGGTGAGGTGGGGCATAGGGAAACAACACATTTAGAGACAAATCAATTAAAAACACATATAAATATGAAGTAGTTGGGAGGATTGGTGGGAAATCAAGAAATGTAGGAGGAGGGGCCACATGTAAGAGTTGTGACTTGAAATGGGCCCTGAAGGAAGCTAAGAGGCAGAAATGAGGAGGGAATGTATTCCAGGCACTGTGGAAGGCTTGGACAAAAGTAAAGAGGCATGAGATAATATGTTGTATAGAGGAAAAGAATCCATAGGCTGGTTTCTCTGAAACATGGAATAGGAAATCAATGTAAAAAGATGCGATGGAGACAGACTGGGTTTGGCTTTAGATGCCAAACAAAAGACTGGATATGATCCTAGAGGCAATGAGGAGCCACTGAAGTTTCTTGAACAAGGCTGTGATATGTTCGGCCCTAGATTGTGGGAATCTCACTTTGGCAGCTGTGTGGAGGATGGACTGCAGAGGGGAGAGACTGGGGGAAATAAAATCTCTCCTGAAACAAACTCATAATGATTACAACTATCATCACTAGCCTTTACAGAAAAGCTCGGCTGCCCAGAATCTCTAGGAAGCATGCCTTCTTGGACTACCTCAGCCAACTCATTTTCTAACAAAACTGCGCCACCTTTGTATAGTACTAGAAAGTCCCCCAAGTATTTCGATTTCTTGGCTGTAACTTATTTGGCACGTAGCATATGCTGCCTTTTAGCACATGGTCTTCATTTCCCCATAAAGAAGCAAAGGATGCAGAATGAGGAAGGCAACGGACGGTCCTAATATCCTGCGCCCTGGAATGACCACACCTAGAACACTGTGTTTGGGGTGAAGCAGCACATTTTAGGAAGGACAGAGATAAATGGCAGGGAAGGGTGAGTCAAGAAGAGTGCAGTCAGGATAGTGAAGGATCTAGGTAGGTTTGCTCTGGAGAAAAGAAGACAGAATGTTACAGAGAAGAGGAATTACACTTGTTCTACCTGGCCCAGGAGAAATGGGTAAAAGTTATAGGGAGGCAGATTTTGGTTCAAGAGAAAGAAACAATTCCTAATGATGGGAACTAGCCCAAAGTGGAAGGGCAGACTCAGGAAGAATGGTTTTCCAGCAGAAAGTGGATGAGCATTTGTCAGAGATGCTAGATGGGCTGGCTCACAGATGAGACGGGCTGGCCTTCTGGGGCAGGCAGAAAATCTATCTTCTTCTCTCTCCACCCTTCTCAGTGGCCATGCCAATTTAACTTGTCTGTTGATTGGCTTCTTGGTAAACCAAAACCCTGGAAGTTTTAGATGCAATGAGTGTATGCACCCAAGGAAAAAAGTGGAAAAGTGGCCATAGCAGAGATCAAGGGAGAACACAGAAAAGGAGAGAGGCAAAGAGAAAACCTTTTAACTAGTGGAGGACAATGGATGAAGGACTTACAGATGAGTTGAGAAAAATAACCCCAGCACTTAATGCTAAGCAACATAGAAAAGCCAATTTTCACAGGAGAGACTCAGACTTCAGAGACTGAAAGGCAAGCAGGCAGCACTCTTCTCTGAAAGGATGGATCTGAGGATTTTGAACCGCAGGTATATGTGGGGGGAGGACCTTAGAGGCCATCTCATTCTTTTATAGATGAAGAAGTTGAGACTCAGAGAGATAACGTGCCTTGCTGAAGGTCACACAGCTCATAAGGGGTGGGACTAGGCTGCCAACCCTGGTCCCCGATCCAGTACTTTGGTTTTCCAAGGTATAACTTATTTTCTCTAAAAATTCCTTTACTGAAGGGCCACCAGGATACCCTGGATAGAGAAGGAACCCCAAGAAACAGGATTTTTGTCAAATCATCACAGGAGCATCTCTACGTCTAAAAGAAGCCATGAGGGGAAGGCCTGGCGAAACAAAATGCTTTTTATCTCTGGACTCTTTATGTTGCAGGGAAATTAAATACACTTTAAAAGGACGTGTACCGATATCTTCTTCAGGACTGGGACTTTCAAGCAGCATGCTGGTCATCACTAGCTTTCCTGTGCCTCCTGTGATTACCCAAGGGGCTGCAGTCATGCACACAGATGAAGAGATCTTTGAATGCTAATGTTCCATGACAGAACATGTCAGCATGTAAGGGCAGAGACAACCAGAGAGAGATTCCTTTGTTAGCAGCATCACTAGCAACTGCTGTCATGTTTCCAGCACCTCAGAAAACACTTCATATTCATCTTTTCATTTGATACTCACAACAACTCTGTGAGGTACTTACCACAGGAATGAACATTCCCTTTGGAAGAAATGAAGGCTCAGAGTAGCAAAGCAACTTCTCCAGAGTGATCCAGCTAGTAGGTGTCACGATCAGGATTTGAACTCAGGTCTTTCTGACTCCAAGTCCTACCCTCTGTCCCATATGCTATGCTGCCTCTTCTTTTATGTGACTAGTTGCCCTAGAACGACCTTGTCATTAATTAAGTTCCCAAGTTTCCAGGAAATACAGCAGAGGATGTGGCATTTTTACACATTTTATATAAAAGAAATTAAACAGCGAGTCACCTAGTAGAGGTGGTTCACAATAAGGATAAAAATTCTAGTGGGTGAATGCAAAGTATTTAATTTACAAAGTGCTTTGAATAAAGGTCAAGATGATCTAACTATTTGGGCCTGATGTCCAGTGAGAGAGAGAGAGTTGAGGGAGAACTGGGATGCCTTGCTCTTAGAGAATGGATGACCCACCCAAACACCCCGCTGGGTTGGGCTAACATTTCAGTCCAACTCTCTGCCAACAGGGGCTTTCCAGCTGGGCCTCTTCCGAGAAGAGAATGGTGAATTACTTTCTAAGGAGGCACAATCCTCCTAGTCTCTGGCATTCAGAATCCCTAATCAATTGCTTGTTGTCAGGGCTCTACAGTCAGTTGAAAGAGTAGTAATCACTGGCCAAGGCACTGAGGGACCAAGGACCAGGTTCCTGCTGGTCATATGTAAATATTGCAGAGAGCACTATAGGCAAAAGGTGGGTGGATGCTAGGCAGCTGGAAGAAGACATCGGGTCAAGAAACAAGTAGTCATATCAACACATGCCAGTGCAACCAAGCTGATACCAGCAGAGGGCAATGAGATCACCACCTGCAAAGTCTCAGAAAGAGGCAGATCATTGAAGCCATGGGAGTAGATAAGTCCTGCTAAGGGAAGAAATGTAGAGAAAAGGGTGGGCTAAGGACAGAACCTGACGGGACACCTACACTTTGGGAGCAGGTGAAGGAAGAAAACCCAGTAAAAGAACCAGAAAAGGAATGGTCAGACAGGCTCTACCACAAGGGTGCAGTATCACGGAAGCCAAGGAATTAGAGAGGATAAAGTAGCAAAAAGCCAAGAAAAATGATGATCAAAAATAGACCATTAGATTCAGTAATTAGGGAGTCATTAGGGAGCCTTAAAAAGAACACATGCAGTATAAGTAGGGTGATGGAAACCAGAATGGGAGAGGCTAGGGAGGATGTGGAAGCAATAAGAGTCAACAACTACCATTTATACAGTGCTTTAAGGTTTGCAAAGTGTTTTATAAATATTATCTCATCAGAGCCTCACAACCACCCTTGGAAGGTAGGTGCTATTATTATCCTCATTTTACAGTTGAGGAAACTGAGTCAGACAAATGTTAAATGACTTGTCCAGGGTCACACGGATGATGGGTATCTGAGGTAAGATTCAAATTCTGGTCTTCCTGACTCCATGTCACTTTATGGTTACATTTTACTGCTTTAATTATTTGATCCTCAGAACAAAGTTGGGAAGTAGGTAGTATAAATATAATTTTTCTGCCTACAGATCAATAAACTGAGGCTCGGACAAGTAAGTAACTTGCCCAAGGTCACACAGCTAACCAAGTATTAAAGTCAAGATTTGAAGCAAGATCCTTTCCCTTCAAATCCAGTGCTAGAACCTGGATTTGGACCCAGATCTTCTGACTCTGGCCTCAGTGCCCTCTGTAATAATAGACCTTTACCATATTCAAATATCCTGTGCTGTTCTCAGGAGCCTCATGACGGAACCATCTCACATGGGAAACTGACCTTTACATCTGCAATTGAACTGCCTGGGATGAGGCGAGAATTTCACACCATAACATGAACTGTTATCACCAGGCTCCAGTGTACTCAGATTGTGATCAAAATGTTCTTTTACAATATTTCTCTAAAACTAGCACTGTGTTGAGAATTGGGAGGATTTTCTTTTCTTTCCCTGAAAGCTAGACTTAGAAAAACAGCTAGGCCTGGAAACTGGAAACCTTTCAGCAGGTGGCGAATGACCAGATCCAGGGTTTCCAAAGAACATCTCTGGTCATATTACAGAGTTCAGCGAAACATACAAACACGGAGAACATTGTGTCCTATCCCCAAATGCAAAGGATAATGATTTTTAGGCCACTTTTTATGACTCCTTTCTACCAATGTTTTTTAACCCCCTCTCTCTCTTTGCCTTCCCACTCTCTAAGATAGGCTCTCTGTGAGCAAAGCTGTCTGCATACCAGAATCTACAAATTTTAACATAGAAACTCATACCATGTTATATATCTCAGAGGGGACATATTTCATAGATCAGCACTGGACAACAGCCATTACTGTCTAGGTGGGGGGGGCATTCATGCTCTCTCTGTTAATTCCTTCCAAGTAGAACAGGTCACGTGCAGTCTTGAAAACCAGCGCTTTGCACTGCTTGAAAGGAAAATGACAGGTTTGTCATCTCCAGACTCTTAGTACTGATTTCTCCACTTAGTGCGGAATTTAGTAATTCAGTCTCCTAGGAAGAAAACAGAATTCTGGAAATGTATTTCTTTAAGTATAACCAGCCCACTGTCATACTATTTGCATTTAAAAAGCATCATTTATAAAGCCCAGCAGCCACAAGTAGTATCTTATCAATGTATACCCTTAGACCCTTAGAGTTGATACCAATAGATGCACTTTATCTACAAACAGATAAACGTTGGCAAGGAGGTGGCCCCCAAGACAAAGAGCGGGGCCACTCCCTCTTCCTTCCCATGATCAGCTCCTCTCTCTACTTTCAGCCTGCTAGGGGGATGGAGAGCTGGACCCCATTAGGCTACCTGGTTTGCAAGTACTTACTGACCCCAATTAGTGGACAATGAAGAAAGACTCAGGATCAACTTGAAGGTGCTTTTTTAGACCAGAAGATAAAGATATTGGCATCAAATTTACATAGGCTCCATTTTTCTACATTTGCAAATAGTCCATATTGGCACAATTTCCATGAGAAAAGAGCGCCAAGTGTGAACACACGCGAGGCAGAGGTGAAATAACAGATGACTTGTGTGGCAAAGCTCTGCAGGGAGGTGACAGTTAAAGGGATTGCACTGAAAAAGCCCTTAAATATATGTCTCACCTACTGTTTCGGCAAGACTCCCCCACCCCTTTCTCAGGGCTCAGTTCTAGTCTTACTTCTTCTAAGAAACTTCCTTAGGCAACTGCAAGCCACCTCAATCCCCTCCTCTCCCCCTAACTGGAAGGAAATTCATTTTGTTGTCTCTACCTTGCATTTGGGCACTCAATCATCTCCCGTTACCCAGTGTATTACAATGTACCTCAGACCTGTAATAAATCCTTTGGAAATAGAGCTAATATGCATTCTACAAATGTAAATATTGCGCTGGGCTGGGACAGACACATAAAGGCAATGAAGCAGAATAGCTTTTTAAAAAGAGCATGCTTATTATACAAACATGGAAATACTACTTTCAGGGATTCCAAAAAGGCCTACAGGTCGCCTTCCCTTTTGAAAGAAAAGGAACTAACGCACAGTGCCCATGCTTTGGAGCCCACGAGTGACTCTGCCTGACAGAAGGAGATCCTCCTGTACCTGAAGACTAAGAAATAAAAGAATATACTTGCATGCTTGCGTACTTTTTTTGGCAAAGGATGCAGCAACAGATCGGAACACACACCAGGAAAATCAAGCAGACGATCCCAATAATGACGAAGCGAAGGGTCAGCTGAATATCTGTTGGGCAAAGGATAGGGCCTGTTAACTAACACCTTTGTGACTTGAGCGAGGCAGAGATGAGCTATCTTTCATCAAATCTTTAGAGAAAACCATTAGCTAATCGAGCTTCAGGAGGAGACATCCTCGTTTCATGACAAGGGATAATATGTGTTCCAGTGGATTAATGCAAAGGGGCTTTCTGGTACGCAGCTCAAGGCTGCCCTGTAAAAATGCAGCTCACCAAAAAGGCGAGCTTTTTTTAAAATGAGGCTATTTTTTGTCAACAGATTGTGATCCATCGTAGGCATTCCCTCCTAGGGCTACGCGCCTGCTTTCTTTTTGGACATATGCTATACATCCCCGAGCACTCAAGTAGCTAATTCATCTCTGAACAGTTAACTTGATAAAGTAATAGCTTCTTAAATGTTGACTTCCAAAGTATACCCCATTAAATTAATCGAGGAATGAAGTAACAGCAGCTGACTACAAATATTTCGACTTTCATTCTTTTCGAAGCATGTTCTAAGAGAGCTGGGGAATTGTCACTCTCAGCACAACGTTTTTCTTTTACAAAAAGTCTAATATCTTTTCCCACAAAATTTAAAAACCATACTGATGAATGAATAATAAATAACATGTGACAGTGTTAAACTTGCAATCCTATAGTCACGACTAAGGCACAGTTTCCATTATTAATGCTGCATGATCAACAAAGAATTGGGACGTGAAGAGTGACCATGTGAACTTTTTAAAGAAATGATTTCTCATGGGACTTGTAGCGTTAAATCCTCAAGTACTGGGAACTGGTCCTGCACTATTCTGAGGAACTGTCCAAGAGGCTTGACCAAAACTAGCATGGCATGGTGGAGAAAACAGTGGCCTTGCAACAAAGAGAAGCTGCGTGGCAAGATGCTTCACCTCTCTGAGGTGAATCTCCTCATCTATAAAATGCACAGAATGACATTTCACAGGGTGGCTGTGGGATCAAATAAGAAATATATTTTGCAAACCTTAAAGCACCATATAGATGTTAGATAGTATTATTATTACTGAAAAATATGCAGTTTTTCAATTGTTTCTTTAAGACTTCTCCCAGTTTTGTGGGTGGGAGCGCTTCCCTTCTCACTGGCTGAACACGGTTTCTGTCTAATTTAGCAGATAGGCTTTGAGAGGTGCTGTGGCCAACAAATTCATCACCCAAGATGACTCTGCACCTGGTGCTGGGCCCAAGATAACAACAACCACAAGAACCAATATTTAGACAGTGCTTTCAGGTTGGCAAAGTGCCCAAATGGAAGGTGCTTTGAATTTAGAGTTTGAGGATAAAGCTTTAAATCCTAGCTCTCTAGGTGACCTTGGGCAAGTCATTCCCCTTCCCTGGGCCTCAGCTTTTTCAACTGTAAAATCTATGATGTTACTTAATAATACAAAAGCTACTTGAAGACAAAGACTGTTTACTTTTGGATTTTGTCTCCCCAGAACCGTCAACCTAGTGCCTAGCACATAGGTATTGAATAAATATTGAGTTAAATTAATAATAATAATAATAATAATAATAATAGTAACTGACATTTCTGTGGCATTTTAAAGTTTACATTCTCTCATTCGAACCTCACAACTTTGTGACAGAGATACTATTACCACCTCCATCTTACAAATGAGGAAGTTGAGGATCAGAGAGGTTAAGTAAGTAGCCCAGCATCACACAGCTACCAAGTGTCAGGCAGGATTTGAATCCAGGTCTCCCCTGATTCCAAATCCAATACTACCCACTATGCCATGTTTTCTCAGAATTGATGATGTATAGGCTGGTAGGGCTTACCAGAGCCTTGCTCCCCTGGCATATCACATGCAATGAGGCATTAGAAAACTTTAGTGGAAAAAACTTTAAAACCAAAGCCACCTCCTTTCTCTGCCCGCTCCACCCCTGCCAAAAAAAGGGCCTGTGAAAATATCTAAGTCAACTATGCCACATAATGGTAATCAAGGCTTCACATATAGCAACTCAGAGACATGGCACATGTGTCCTGTAAATGCATGGAAAAATGGTAATTCCTGGAAGGCAAAAATGGTTCTATTCCTAAAAGTCTAAAAGCTTCAGACAAAATTATGGGAAAATCCAAAACAAGAGAAAGGGATTGCTACTATTTCTGATCAACCACAGACCCAAGGAGAAGTTGCCCCAGTAATGGTAGCTGGAAAGCCAGCTCAGAAAAATCATCCCCTTAATCTCAAGTAGGAGCTGAGGGCATTTTTGGAGACAAAAGTTTTAGAACTGGAAGGAGCCTTGGAAATTACTGAGTCTAACACTCCTCATTTTACAGAGGAACTGAGGCTCAAAGAGGGAAAGTGACTTGGCCAAAGTCACTTGGGCAATAAATGGCAGCACCAGGATTTGAACCCAGATCCTCAGGGCATTCTTTCCATTTCACCATACAGCCTCCACCATGCGTCTGGACACATCAGGCTTTGCCAAGCCCGTGCAGCTACCCTCTGCTCTCCAAGTGTGGAATAGAGAGTTGTTCAGCTATTCTTGGGCCCTCTTTTGAAAAAGTGGGATGGTTGAGGCTAACAGTTTAGCTACACAGGCCATAGCATGGTATCCACATCCAGAGATTCTTTCCAGAGAGATAAATAACTTCCTCAGAAAAAAAAAGAACAGCTTTCAGATCTAATCAGTGAGTGCTTCACTTAATTAGGTTACTTTTGGATTGCTGTAACTCTGTGAGGTGGAAAAAAGAAGAATAAAAAAGGGAATAGAAATTGGTGCAAACTGTTAGTTTCAAGCCAGTGTTTCCTGACTCATTTGAACATCATCCTTGACCTTTTGCCATATCCTGATTCAGGGGATCAAATGGAGACTAGACATCCGGTACAAGGACAAATTGTCTCAAGCCAGGGGATTGCATGCATTTCTCCTGAAGAGTCCCTCACAAGATAACGTATCATCCCAAGTACCATGGAGATGGCAGTGAGGGGAGGAAGAAAGAGACTGAGAGCGAGAGAGACAGAAACAGAGAAATTTGTGATTTCTTTCCAAATCGGAGGCCCCTGTTTTATGAAGTCATTGCATTAGAAACATCTCACGCACTCTCCCTATTATTACCACTTAATCCACCCAAAATACTGTAGAGATTTCTACTTCACTTGCTTCTGGACCAGTTCCCAGTTTGTACATTAAGGAGGGATTAATAAAAATGGAATGTGCCTGGGACTTGAGGGGAGACTGTGCAAAATTCTGACTGGAGGCCCAGAATTTAAACTTCTATCGTGTAAACAGTTTCTGCATTTTTCTCAGGTAGATCCATACCAACCATTTGAAGATAAGCTTACTGTCTACTAAAGGAGCATAACACGCCATCTCGTTGTTTTCTTCTGAGGAATAGCAGCAGCTGACTTGCAAACACATTGTTTCATTAAGATTCATATTTCCAAGACATGCCTCGATCTTCTGTCCCTCCTTTGCCCAGCAAGCTTTCAGAGACAGAAATTCAACAGAGATTTTTAGCAATACTCATTAATACCTCATCCCATTCCCACACCCCATTTGAGTAACTATTATGACCCAAATGTCTCCCAGAGCCAAAAACAAACGGAAAGGAAAGTTTATTAAGCCTGCTGAAAGAAAATAGCAAAATGATTGTTGAAATGATAGTCAAACTAAAAATTAAAAGCAGGCTATCTCAGGTCAGATGTCTGCTACTAGATGAACTTACAGAAGATGCATGAGTTGTCAACAGATTAAGGATAAAGTTATCTTCCAAAGATGCACCCTGAATGGCATGGGCTATAGTCACATCTTTGGGAATAACTCAGCTTATATATCCCAATTTGGATTCACTGGTAGGAAGAATACCCAGACTCAGAGGAAGAAGGCAATCTGCAAACATGGCATGCCAAAGGGGAGCCAAAGGAAGACCATAAAGACCATAGCCTTTCCAAACTTAGACATCAATGTCTGCCCAAAGGGAAGAAGAAGGATTTCTCAAGACTGCCTTTCAGGTCAAGGATGCTATACCTCAATTCGATCATTTTTTAACCCACAAGAGACTGCTTAATTGTGCAACAACAGAATGACAAGGGAAGCAGCAGCAGCAGCTGGGGGAAGAGTGTTCCTTGTTCATTCTAACTCAACACACTTTGTAAAATGCCATTACAGATACTGTCAATTGTGGAGGGAAAGATAATAATTCATTTACGTAAGCTTTAAAATATGAGGAGCACTACACATGCGTTATCTCGTTTGATCCTTGGACAAACTTGGTCGATTTAGGACAGTAAAAAGGCATTTAAACCCTTTGATCATCAAAATTTTCTTAAGATTTGACTCACACCAGATTCTATGCTTTCCTTGAGATGCAACACCTGGATTTTATTATATGCCAGTGTTAGGGGAGAGAACCAAATTTGGGGTACCAGTTTAGAGTAGCTATTTTCACATACCAATCTCTTACGGAAATACTGTGATCAAAGCTCTTTTTGATGCAGACAGGGCAAAGCTGTATCTGCCAGAGGACAATTTACCTGAATCCTGTGACAGCCATGGAAATGTAAAGCGGCTACCTCTCAGAGCCTGCAAGGCTAAATCATTGTAAGACCCTAGTTATTACTATCTCTGGCACTGGGCTGCTCACTACAGGAAAAAAAAAAACCAGTTTGGTTTTGGCATATGCCTGCACCACCCTCTAACTAGGTGATATTGCAAATGTTTTGTAGACTAGGAAACAGGGACATAGATACATGAAATATATCAGGCCAAGGTCACACACTGGGGCAGTGTTTAAATCTGGAATAGAAACAAAGCAATTGATGGAATGTTCTGTTAACATACTAATGGCTTCCAATTATTTCTGGCATATCTTTGCATAATTTTAAATAACTGATTCATCTTTGTAATTCATGTGGCAGCATGTATGGTGCTTCTCCTTGAAGGGACACCAAATGTGTTCCTATAGGGGAAATGTCTCATTGCGGTTAATCATTCTCAGGGGGCAGTTGCAGGCCTGAGAAACACATTAAGTACAGTATTACAGAGAAATGCTGGGAGATGAAATCTGACCTTTAAAAAAAAAGATCAGCAAGACAGATGGAAAAAACATCTGGTCTAGTCCATAACATCAGGGCTTCCCAACACCTGGCTAAATGCCATAGAAGGCTCATATTTTGCAAAACCTGGGACAATTGACTGAATCTCAGGCTCTGTTCCAAAGGTCAATCATTGGGGAGTGACTTAGAGATGCTGCCAGACAGCTACAAAAGGGCATATTTAATTCAATTCACCAATTTAATAAACATTTTTCACTGCCTGCTGTATGCTAGGTACAGGCAGGATAGAATATTCCAAATGCTTTAGGACACTTACTCTTTGGGTAGAAAAACTGTACTGTATTGTCTCGTGGTCCTCCTAATATTGCGTTAGGGTCTTGAAGAGACTTCTGATTTCTTAAAATATATCCGAATGGGATTGCAATACCTGAAAGCATTCAAGAATTAGGTTATTTGCACCCAATATATTCAAGAATTTATTACTTTTAATGACATTTTAATAGTAACTACTTTTCTTTATGAGGGCATCAAAAGTAATATTAATAGAGATAGCAGATTTCAAATGTTTGTTTAAATATACCTTACTCTAGTCAGTGGGCAGCTATTCTGTAAAACTGAATAGCAGAGTATTATAACAGTTAAACATATTTCCAAGTATACAGGACAGAAGGCGAAATTCACTGTTGCTCTTGTATTTAAATAATTTATAATAAAAAAAATTTAAATGGGAAGACTTATACAACAATAACTGACAGTTATACATACAGCACTTGAAGGCATGCAAAGTGCTTTTTATCTATTTTCTTATTTGGGCCTCAAAACAGCTCTGGGAGGATCACTGTCTCTATTTTAAGAGGAGCAAACTGAGGCCCAGAAAAGTTAAGTGACTTGCCTCCAGTCAGACAACTAGTTAAGTGTCAAGGCAGGATAACTAAGGTAAAGTTGCAAGTCACAAATGACACTTCTCTTAGTCATTTACCAAAGTGATAGATGAGTTGACAACTTGGAGTCAGGAGGATCAGAGGTTTTTGAGTTACATGTTTGAGCATTATGAAGTTCAACTGAGCATCTAATTTTTCTGAGAAGGAAACTTGGGCCTAGGGAGTGAAGGGACTGGCCCAAAGGCACACAGCTATGAAGTCATAGAACAGAAATCTGAATCCGAGCCCCTTGCTTCTAAATCCAGGGTGTTCCTTACTCCTCCATGTTGTTGGTCATCTATCAGATACAGCAAATCCACATCAGAAGTATTTTTGGCAGAAAGATCTGCCTCCTGCTTCAGTGAGGAACACCCAGGCTATCCAACTAGAGCATACTTCTCTTCTCTCCTCCCCATCAAAAAGCATGCTTTCACATCCATTCTGCCAGTCTTAGAGGAAAGCATGTTCTTCCTCCTTTACAGGACTGACCCCCTCGCTCTGTGCTCTCTCAACTTTTGCCTGCTCCACGCTTACTCATTTTTCTACCTTTTTTCATTTCCTTTTTCTTTACCATCTGTCTACTCTGTCTTCACACACAGAGAAGTCCCACTGATGGCAAAGTCAAGACTGACAGCCTAATGGTGAGGGAGGGCCCAGAACAACAACCAAAGGTAGGTCACCTTAAATTTTACAAAGCACAGCAGTCTGGGGCCACAGTGTAGGGGAAACCAGTTCTATATACTCCAGAAGGCCCTGAGAGGGCCACTGTTCAACACGATGGAATCCTCTCAGGACCTGGGGATGGGAGGAGGGAAGGAGGTTGGGGGAGCCGTAGGTAAGGCACGATACAATAATAATGCTCACGTGAACTAGCAAAAAAAAATATTATGTTCTATTTACCCTGTCTTAGAAGACAAGAGAGCTAATAATACATTTCAACAATTTCATTATTAAAAAAATATACTACTGACTGTCTACCATTTCCCAACTCAGATCATAGTACAGATCAGCAAAGTATCTAACTGCCTTAATAAAGACAATTCCACTTCCCATAACCACAGCTCAGATGCTCTCAATGACTCTGGGGGTGGGACTGGAAGTGAGAGAGGAAGGATCCTGGGACAGAAGCAGCAAGACAACAACATGAGAAGGAATAAGGTTTATTTATGCTTATAAGTTTTAGAAAGTAATTATCTTTGGCAGTCATGTATTTCAGTCATGTTGGACTCTGTGACCCCCATCTGGGGTTTTCTTGGCAAAGATACTGGAGTGGTTTGCCATTTCCTTCTCCAGAGCTCATTTTACAGATAGGGAAACTGAGGCAAACAGGGTGAAGTGCCTTGCCCAGGGTCACACAGCTAGTAAATGTCTGAGGCCAGATTTGAACTCAGGAAGAAGAGTCTTCCAGTTATGTATTACGAACCAGTGAAAATCTCTTATGGACCGGGGATGGTTCACAGATCTAGTCCAACACTCTCGTTATACTGTAAAATTAAGGAAACCAAAACCAAGAAGATGGGAGTGATTTAACCAAGGTCACACAACTAGTTAGCAGCAGAGCCCAGTACAATACTTAGTTCATTTGATATTTTGAAAGCTTCAGGAAATGGTACTCATTCCACAAAAACTATTCAAAACCTATTATCTTCCTCATTCACACTATGTGTAATTCTCATCCCAATGTTCCATAATTAATGCATGCAACCTCTACCTAACTTCTCAGTGCTTTCTCTTTGGTCACTTAGTGTCTCAGGCAGGGATACCAATGTGCCACTCAGGTTGACAACCTGTTATTTGACTTTCAGTCTCAGGATGACACTAATTCACCTCTTTTTTTCAGTTATTGATATTCTTAAGAATGACTTTTAAACTACTTATTGCAAGCAAGTTGTTGGCAGCATGCTATATATAGCCCACTTACTTCTTTCTACTGCTTTGTGGATCATTTGTTATTTTCATAATTTTCCATCTTCAGAGACCATGTAAAATACCTTAAATCAAATATCTCAAAGAGACTGCCAATTTTAGCAGCAATCATATGAGGATCACTGAAAACAATACTCTCGTTCTCCCCTTCCTACTCCATTACAGACCCAGCTCATTATTTATGTGCAGCAAATATTTGCCCAAAATACACAGATTGTGGGCTATTCAAAGAGGTACTGCTTGTCCATCACATGGCATAATGGTCATCTTATTAAACAGGGGCCGACCCATGGCCTTCTGGAGGCCATGTAGAACTGTTTTTCCCTAATCTCAGTGGCTCCATACTCCTGTGCTTTGTAAATCTAAGGTCAGTCTACCTTTTTCTTGCTATTCTACTCCCTCCATCACTGTTCAGCTTATCCATTTTCATTTTACGTGAAAATATGCATTTTCATTGGCTTGAGTTTTCCAGCATGAATGGTTATACTGGCCTCTTTCACATTGCTAAGGAGGATTTGTAGGGTTCCAGACCTTAATGCCGTCAGCACAATATCATCTGCCAATAGAAGCATTTGGAGTACTTTACCATTAATACAGAATCCTTTTATTTGAGAAGGGAGACATCTTGAATGATCTTGGAAAATACTTTGGGTAAATTTCTTCCTGTTTAGTAGTGGTGGTGGCAGCAGCTCACATTCAGATAGCACTTAAAGGTTTGCAAAGCATTTGATATATATCAGCTCCTTTTAATCTCAAAACAACCCTGTGAACTGGATGCTATCTTTATCCCCATTTTACAGATTATAGGATCACAGATTTAAAGCTAGAAGGGACCTTGAGGGTCACCTAGTCCAACTCCTTCATTTTATTGAGTGAAGGAGTGATGTTCAGAGAAATTGACTTGCCACACAGCTAGTAGGTGTCTGGGGCAGGACTGGAACCCAGGTCTTCCTGACTTTAAGTCTAGAATTCTTTCTACTGCAATTCCCTTGATGCCATAAGGTTAGAGATTTAGAGCTAGCGGGGATTTCAAGTCATATTATCCAACCTCCTCGTTTTATAGCTGAGAAAAAGGAAATACAGAGAAGCCCAATGACTTGTCTGTAGCCACACAGATAGTAGGTGGAAGAGGCAGGATTCCAATCTAGGTCCTGTGACTCTAGATGGTGCTTTTTCCATTGCCTGACCCTGTCTTAAAGAAAGACTGTATTCTGTTCCACATCAAACCTCCTACTGTTTGATAGAGCCATGATCTCATTGGGTGTAGCCACTTCCTTTGTCAGTAGAGATTATAACTCATGGATGCCTCCTTAGTGCCTCCCATATTCAAGGACCTGCTCCAGAAATACAAAAATAAAATCAAAACAGTTCTTGCCCCTTTAAGAAGGAGTTGGATGCATGTTAGGTTTAGAAGGGGGGACACTTGGTCAGAGTAGTATTTTATATTAATAAATCAGTCAATAAGCATTTATTAAACACCTACTATGTATCAGGCACTGTGCTAAGTGCTAGGCATACAAAGAAAGGCAAAAGGCAGGCCCTGCCTTTGAGGAGGGGGAGACAACATGCATGGAACAGGAAGCCCCTGTGCTTGGTGTCCTCCCATTCTGTTTCCCTGACTCCTTTAGTGTGGTCTCTCCCCATGTTAGACTGTAAACTCCTTGAGGGCAGGGACTATATTTTTATTAATTGTATCTCCAGCACTTAGCACAGTGCCTGGCACGTAGTAGGTGCTTAATAAATGTTACTGGATTATTAGATTGTCTCATTGTTGTTATTATCTTTAGTGAAATTATCAACAATGTCTATAATTCTTTGATATACTCATTCTTTAGGATCAGGTTATTTAGTTGCCAATTAATTTTTCATCTATGCTTCAAAGGTCCTTTACCAAATATAATTTTTATTGCAATATGGTCAGGAAAAGATATATTTAACATTTCTGCCTTTCTGCATCTGTCTGTAAGGCTTTTATCCCCTAATACAAAGTTAATTTTTGTGATGGTGCCATGCATGGATGAGAAATAGGTATACTCCTTTCTATTACCATTCAATATTCTCCAGAGGTTTGTCATATCTAATTTTTCTAAAATTCTATTCGTATCCTTAACTTTTTATTTATTTTATGGTTAGATTTATCTAAGTCTAAAAGGGGTAAACTGAGGTCCTCCATTAGTATATTTTTATCATCTACTTCCTCCTGCAACTCATTTAGCTTTTCCTTCAAAAATTTATATATTATGCCATTTAGTGCATATACGTTCAGGACTGATATTAATATTCATTGTCTATGGTTTCTTTAGCAAAATGTGATTTCCGTTATTATTTCTTTTAATTAGGTCTATTTCTGCTTTTGCTTTGTCTGAAATCATGATTGCCATACTAGCCTTTTTTACTTTGAGTGAAGCATAATAGATTCTACTCTAGCACCACATTTTAACTCCATATGTATATTTCTCTTTCAGATATGTTTCTTATAAATAACATATATCAGGTTCAGGTTTCTAGGTTCTGCTATCCTCTTCCATTTCCTGGATAAATTCCTCCCATTCATATTTATAGCTATGACTACCAAATATGCATTTCCTTCCTTTCTATTCTTTTACTTATCCTTTTTTTTACCTTGTCCCCTCGAGAGTCTGTTTTACTTCTGACCACTGCTATCCTTCATCTATCTTACCTCTCACTTCTTCCCATCTCCCCAACCTTCTCCTAACACCTGTCCATCCTCCTTCCCTTTTGGGTAAGGCGGATTTCTGCTGTATGTATATTGTGCATATACACATTGTGTATGTATATTGTTCCATCCTTGAAAAAAGTGAGGTTCCAGTGTTGCCCACTCACCCCATACTATCCTTCCTTCCATTATTAAAAATATCTTCTTTGCATGCCTCATTTATGTGAGATGATTTTCCCATTTTTCCTCTCCCTTCCCTCTTCTCCCAGCGTGTCTATCTTTCTCATCCTTCTCTTCTTGTTTGAGATTGTCTCCAACATAACAGAATCATACCCATGCTCTCTGTCTAAGTAGATTCCCTCAAACAGTCCTAATGATGGTAAAATTCCTAGGGTTCTAAGTATTATCTTTATAGACAGGGATGTAAACAGTGTAACCTTGTTTAGTCCCTTATGAATTCTCAGTGATGTTATCTTTTTATGCTTCTCTTTAGTCTTGTGTTTGAATGTCAAATTTTCTATTCAGCTCTAGTCTTTTCATCATGAATGTTTTATTTTAAATGTCCACTTTTTGCCCTGAAGGATTTGTTCTTGGTTGGACAGGATATTCTTGGTTGTAATCCTCTAGGCCACATGCGGCCTTCCAGGTTCTTGGGTGTGGCCTTTTGACTGAATCTAAACTTCACAGAACAAATCCCCTTAATAAAAGGATTTGTTCTGTAAAACTTGGACTCAGTCAAAAAGCCACACCTGAGAACATGGAAGGCCACATGTGGCTTTGAGGCCCCAGGTTCCCACCCCTGTCCTAGCTCCTTTCAATTCAGGAATATCATATTCTAAGCTCTCTGCTTCTTTACAGTAATAACTGCTAAATCTTGTATGATCCTGACTGTGGCTCCATGATATCTGAATTCTTTCTTTCTGGCTACTTAGGGTATTTTCCCCTTGACCTAAGAGCTCTGAATTTTGGCTATATTTGTGGGAGTTTTCATTTGGGAATTTTTTTCAGGAAGTGATCAGTGGATCCTTTCAATTTCTACTTTATCCTCTGGTTCTAAGATATCTGGGCAGTTTTCCTTCATAATTTCTTGAAATATGATATCTAGGTTCTTTTTTAATTCATAGCTTTCAGGTACCCCAATGGTTCTTAAATTATCTCTCCTTAGTCTATTTTCTAGGTTGTGTTTTTCCTACTAGATATTTCACATTCTTCTGGGTTTTTTTCAGTATTTTGATTTTTGTTTGATTTTTTCTTGATGTCTCATGGAGTCAATAGCTTCCACTTGGCCAATTCTAGTTTTTAGGGAGTTATTTTCCTCAATGAGGTTTTATACTTCTTTTACTACTTGGCCAATCTGATTTTTAAGGAATTATTTTCTTTAGTATTTTTGTACCTCTTTTACCAAGCTGTTAATTCTCTTTTCAAAATTTCCTTGCATAGCTCTTGTTTCTTTTTTTAAATTAATTAATTTACTTGTAGTTTTCAACATTCATTTCCACAAGATTTCGAGTTACAAATTTTCGCATCTCTACTCTCCCCCCCACCCCAAGGTGGCATGCATTCTAATTGCCCCTTTCCCCAGTCTGCCCTCCCTTCTATCACCCCCCTTCCTCCCCATCCCCTTTTCCCTTACTTTCTTGTATGGACAGATAGATTTCTTACCATCCTTGGGCACTGGGCTGCTCCCTATGACTGGTGCTACCACCATCATAACCCACTATAATTTCCACCTATTGTGGCACCACTGCTGCATTGCATTCCTGGCCAACTTCCATTTCAGTGTCTACAGACCTTTCTTTCTGTCTTCTTAAGTTACCCTGGGTTGGAAAATGACTGACACTGACTTTTTCTTGGTTTTCCCAATCAGAATTCAGTCTGGCACTCCTTCTGGATAACTGTAGGGGAGGATATGAAGTAACTAAGGTAAAACTGCTAGCTCTTACCTCACCACCTTGACTCCACCTCAAGGATAGACTAGAATGGGGAAAGACTTGTGGCAGGCAGACTAACAACAAACAAGCAGGTAATTCCAACAGTCAGGTGTGTGTTGATAAGGGCCTGCACCTTGGTGATGGCAATATCAGAGAATAGAAGGGGGTGTATCTGGGTGTTGTTTCAAAGGTAAAATTAATAGGCCTTGACAATAGATTAGTTATGCAGTGAAAGACAGAAAAGAGTTGAGGAGGATATCTAGGTTGTTATTTGAAAAAATTCAGGTTCCAGAGCGGGGATATATTGTGGAGAAGGTTTGGGTGACTATGTACAAATTCTTTTTATTACATGTACTGTATGATTGTGCAGAGGAAAGGAAGGAAATAAGTAATTATTAAGTGCCTACTATGTGACAAGCACTATCATCCTGATTTTACAGTTGAAGAAACTGAAGCAGTCAGAGGTTAAATGACTTTGCTGGAGGTCACACAGCTTACTAAGTGTCTGATGCTGAATTTTAACTCAGGTTTTCTTGACTTCAGGCAGGAGATGACATGACAAGTTTGGTAAATATCTGAGCAGGGTAGTTTGGTTAGAACACACAGTCTGAAGGGGAGAAATGTGAAATAAAGATCGAAAAGTAGACTGGAAACAGATTGTGAAGGATCTTAAATGCTAGGCTAAGAAGTCTATATTTTATCCTAAAAGCAACAGGGAACCACAGAAGGTTTTTTAACAGAAGAGTGACATGGTCAGTCCTGTACCTTGGAAAGATTCTTTGCATAGTTATGATGATCACAATTGGTCTAGCTAAGAGGTGATGAAGGACTCAACTACAGTGGTGGTCCAGTAAAGGAAAAGGGTTTGTAGTACAGTCACAAATGACTGGATAATGAAAGTCAGAGCAAGGGAAAGGAAAGAATCAAAGACGATACCAAGGCTTCAAACCTGGGTGAATGATAGAATGGTGGTGCCCTCAAAAGAAATCATAGAAAAAGGTCTGAGAGGTCATCTAGTCCAATTCCCTCATTCTGCAGTTAATGAAACTAAAGGCTAACTTTAGTGACTTATCTGAAGTCACAAAGGTAATAAGTGGAAGAGCTGGCATTTGAACCCTGGTCCTACAACTCCAAATCAAATGTTCTTTCCAATGCATTATACTGGTCTTTAGAGAAGTTTGGAGGAAAGGCAGGTTTTGGAGAAAAGATAAAGGGCTCAGTTCTGGACATGTTAAATTTTAGATGTTGAAGAGACATCCAGGAGATGTCTAGCAGTGAGCTAGAAACATGAGACTGGAGTTAGAAAGAGGAAAACTTAGGTCTGATGTCAGGGAAAAAAACCCTTACAGTTAGTACTATCACTGGAATGGGGTGCTTTGAACAGTGGTAGCTAACGCCTTACGGGTGGTTTTAAAGCATAAGCTAGTATGTTATATGAGGAGTTACTTTCAGATATGGTAAGGACTAGATGGCCTCTGGCCTTTCTGACACTGGAATTTGTTGATTCTGAATTCAAGAAAACAAATGGAGCCGAAATGGAGATTTGGGAATCAATTATCTGCATAGAGATAATAATCAAACCCATGGGAATTAATGAGATTACCAAGTGACAAAGGGTAAAGAGCTAGGACCAGAAGGATTAAGCCAGAACCCTGGGGGAAACCCTTGCTCAAGGGAGAGGAGATAGATGATCTTCCAGCAAAAAGAACTGGAAGTGTAGTTTGGAAGGTAGGAGGAGAACCAGGAGAGATCAAAGTCCCTGAAAGCCAGGAAAAAGAGAGCGCCTTGGAAGAGGGAGTATTTGATCACATCAGAGTAACACAGGGCCTGAGAAAAAGTCATCTCATTTAGCAGTTAAGACAGCATTGCTTTGCAGATAATATAATGGTATACTTAGAGAATCAACTAAAAAAATACTTGAAATAATTAACAACTTTAGCAAAGTTGCAGCATATAAAATAAATCCACACCAATCATCAGCATTTCTATATTTTAACAACAAAATCCAGCAGCAAGAGATAGAAAGAGAAATTCCATTTAAATCAAGGGTAAACAATATGAAAGACTTGGGTGTCCATCTGCCAAGGAAAACCCAGGAATTATACGAACATAATTACAAAACACTTTTTACACAAATAAAGTCAGATCTAAATTGGAAAAACAGTAATTTCTCACAGGTATGTTGAGCCAATATAATAAAAATGACAATTCTACCTAAATTAATTTATTCATTCAGTATCATGCCAATCAAACTACCAAAAAATTATTTTATATAACTAGAAAAAATAACACGTTCATATAGAAGAATAAAAGGTCAAGAATACTGAATTAATGAAAATATGTGAAGGAAAGGGGCCTAATCGTACCAGATCTCAAAGTGTATCATAAAACAGTAAGCATCAAAACAATCTGGTACTGTCTAAGAAACAGAGTAGTGGGATCAGTGGAATAGATTAGGTACATGATACACAATAGTAAATGACCATAATAACTTAGTGTTTGATAAACCCAAAGATCCAAGTTTTTGGGACAAGAACTGACTATTTGACAAAAACTGCTGGGAAAACTAGAAAACAGTTTGGCAGAAACTAAATATAAGACTAACTGTGCTGGTAAGCAAAATGGGCTCCTTAGCACTTAGTTCAACAAGTGCCCTTGAAGAGTTTGGCTTTTGTTTGCTTCGAGTAATTCAGTGTATTTCATTGAGTCTTACTAAGTGCCAAGCCCCAGGCCCAAGCCCCTTTAGGCGTAAAACCTATGTGGGTGTGAATTGGAAACTAAGGTGGGGCCCAAGGTGGGGCTAACTCCAGGGAGGGCCTAGTTTACATGTCTGGGACAGCAGAGGCTTTTAGACCACGTGGGTTTAAGTTGCCTCTTTGTGACGATTCTAGGTCCTGTGGGTGAGTCCCTGAAAAAGATATAAAACCAGGGGTTGGCTGTCTCTTCTTTGGAGCTCTTACCCACAGCAGTGGTGACGTGACTCTGGGCCAGCCCTTGTTCTGAGCTCCCGGCTGAACCCAGATGTTGGTAACTACGAATCTGTATTTGGTCTGTCTGTTGATGTTTGTAATTTGTTGGTAATTTGCTCTGCAGTTCAGTGTGCTGGTCTCTTCCCCTGAACTAAGTGAATGATATTTGTATGCTGAATTAAAGTAAGCTTGTCAACCCCTTTAACCTTGCTTTCCTTATTAAAGCAGATTAAAAGAACCTGTGCTTTCTGGATGCTGCCAGCTTTCTGGGTGCTGGCTGTTGGTGGATCTTACACCCCCACAGCAGCTCCTACCCAGATTGTTGAAACACCAACATGTCACACCCTGCAATAAGATAAGGTCAAAATGGGAACATGATTTAGACATAAAAGGTGATACCATGGGCAAATGAGGGGAGCATGGAATAGTTTACTTGTCGGATCTATGATCAAACAAGAGATAGAGAGTAATAGGAGATATGAAATGGATAATTTTCATCATGTTAAGGTAAAAAGTTTTTGCTCAAATAAACCAGTGCAAAGGCCTCATTTCTCAAATGTAAAGAGAACTGAGTCAAATTTATAAGATAAGTCATTCCCCAACTGATAAATGGTCAAAGGATATAAACAGGCAGTTTTCAGGTGAAGAAATCAAAGCTATCTATAGTCATGGAAAAATGCTCCAACTCACTATTGATTAGAGAAATGCAAATTAAAGCAACTCTCAGGTATCACTTCATACCTATCAGATTGGCTAATGTGGCAGAAAAGGAAAATGACAAATGTTGGAAAATTGAGACATTAATGCATTGTTGGTGGAGTGGTGAATTGATTCAACCATTCTAAATCACTAGTGATTTGAGAAATGCAAATAAAAACAACTCTCAGGTATTACCTCATATCTATCAGATTGGCTAATATGACAGAAAAGGAGAATGATAAATGTTGGAGGGCATGTAGGAAAACTACAACATTAATGCACTGTTGGCGACATTATGAACTTCTCTAACCATTCTGGAGAGCAATTTGGAACTATGCTAAAAGGGCTATAAAACTGTGCATACCCTTTAACCCAGCAATACCATTAAGTCTGTATTCCAAAGAGCTTTTTTTAAATGGGCGGGGAATGATCTATTTGTACAAAAATATTTATAGCAGGTCCTTTCGTGGTAGCTAAGAATTGGAAATTGAAGGGATGTCCATCAAGTGGGGAATGAATGAACAACTTGTGGCACATGATTGTAATGGAACATTATTGTGCCATAAGAAATGATGAGCAACATGATTGCAGAAAAAGAATTTGGAAAAACTTACACGAACTGGTGCTGAGTGAAGTGAGAAGAACCAGGAGAACACTGTACACAGCAACAGCAACCTTATATGATGATTAACTGTGAATGATTTACCTATTCTCAGGAATACAATAGCCCAAGACAATTCCAAAGGACGCATGATGAAAAGTGATAGAGTTGGAATGCACATCAAAGCCTACCATTTTTCACTTTTAATTTTTGTGTGTTTTTGGTGTTTTTTCACAACACAACACAACTAATATGGAAATATGTTTTGCATGACTGCACATGTATAACCTATATCAAATTGCTTACCATCTCAGGAGGGGAAAACTGGGGAGAGGGAGAGAATTTGGAACTCAAAATTTTTTAAAATGAATGCTAAAAATGTTTTAATGTGCAATTGGGAAAAAATAAAATTTTTCAAAGAGCACTGGTACATCAAAATATTCATATCAGGCCTTTTTTGAGGTAGCAAAGAAGTGAAAATAAAGTAGCTGCCTACTGAATGGGAAATGGCTACACAAACTACGGTACATGAATATAATGGAATATTACTGCACTGTAAGAAATAATACCTACGAAGAATTCAGAGAGCATGGGAAGATATATGAACTGATGCAGAGTGAACTAAGCAGAACCAGAAGAATAATGAATAATAAATGAGAACAACAACAAAAAAGAGGAAATTGAATGCTGTGTAATAATTGAGCAAGCTTAGCTCTGGAGAAGAAAACATGTACTTCCTTCCCTTCTTTGAAGAGGTCAGGGATTATGGGCATGAAACATTGCTTATGTTGTCCGACTCAGTTGATATGTGGGTTAATTTTGCTGAATTCCTTTTTTTCCTCGTTTGCTTTTATTTGTTCCAAGGGATGGCTAGCTAGGTAAGGAAGGTAGTAAGGATATGTTAAGAACTGAAGATGATGCAAAAGTAAAATATAATAATACATTTTATTTTATTTTTAAGAGAACATTGGCAACCTTAGAGAGACAAGTTCCAGTAGAGTGTTCGGTTCAGAATCCAAATTAAAAAGGGTTGAGAAGTGGGAGATAGGGAAGTGAAAATAAAAGTAGATAACTTTTTCTAAGAGTTCAACTATGAAAGGGAGAAGAAATAAAGGATGATGATAGCTAGAGAAGACAGAACTATTTTTGAAGGGACAGGAGAGACCTGAGCATTTTGTAAGCAGTAGAGAAAGAGCCTGCAGACAGGAAGAATATGAAGATGCCAAAGAAAGAATGATCAAGTGGTATACTTATGGAGGGGGAAGGATCATAAGGTCATAGATCTAGAGTTGCAAGCGACCAAAGAAGTCATTTAGTCCAAACATTTTACACATGAGGAAACCCACACTCAGAAAGGTTAAGTGACAGACACAGACAGGATTCTAACTCAAGTCCCAAGACTCCAAGGTCAGTACTTCAAATTCAGCACTCTACTGCATCTCAAAAGGATTCTGAGTGAGTGAGTGAGTGAGATCATTAAAGGTGCTAGCCTAGACAAGTAGGAGTGCTTCCGAGACTGGAACAAAAGGAGAGAATGTGAAACTGTGTAGAGAGGTTTTAGGGTACGCAAGTAGGGGAGAAGAGGGAGCACATGGCAGATGATTTCAATTTTCTCACTAGAATAGGATCCAAGGTCCTCTGCTGAAGAGGGGTGGATGGTGGAGGAGCATTAGGCCACAGGAGGTTTGGAATTTCCACTGTGGGGAATGTAACAATCAATCAGGGAACAATTTAAAAAAAAACCCATCATGCAGCAGTAAGGGTCTAGTTAAGATTAAATGGCTTAAATTTCTAGCAGACTTGGGTAGCACAGTTCTGCAACTTCCATTCCATCAATAAACATTTATTAAGTGACTACCCCAGGCCAAGCACTGTGCTAAGTAAGGGCTTCCACCACTGACATTAGGCAGCACAAGGAGTAGCAGGGAAGACAGAGAGATGGTAGGCCTGATTTGAAAGTTGGTAACGTGTGAAAGGTGATAGGATAAGTAAACAAGAAATTCAAGAGTAGAGGACAGGGCACCCTCTTTGAATCCATCAAGTGAGGAAAAAGCAAAAATGATGGACTGAGAGGAAAAAGGAGGAGTTGAGGGTCTGGAGTTAATGGTGAGGATCAATACTAGGCTATGGACAGGGCTCTTAACCATTTTTGTACCACAGACCCCTGTGCCTGTCTAGACCCCTTTTCAAGGGTTATGTTTTTAAATGCACAAAATAAAATATGTAAAATTACAAAGGAAACCAATTATATTGAAGTAGTTACATATATATTCAGTATATATGTATATATATTATATATATACACATATACAGACACACACACATGTTTTAATAACAAGTTCATGGAGTCCAGGTTAAGAACCTCTGATTTAGGAAGAATGAAACAAAGGAAGAAATGAGAGGTTAAAAGGTTTTGACCAGAAAGGAATTTCAGAATTCAGGAACAGAGAGGTAGCAATGTTATGAGCAATGAATGTAAAATCAGTGGTATCAAACTCAAATAGAAGATCCAGGTTGGATACTGGCTGAGAAAATCACAAATTACATTAATTACACAAATTACATTTTGCACTGTGATTTTATTTATTTTGTTAAACATTTCCCAATGGCATTTTAATCTGGTTCAGCCTCACTCTTGAGTTCATCTCTGATCTAAGGTATGGACTTTCCTGCAGGTTGCTGAAGTGGAATGAAGCACCAATGAGATAGCTCAGGTGAGAGAGAGTGATAAATCAAACCTCAAATGAAGAGAGGTTGCTAAGAGATGGTGGTGGAGGAGTACAAGAACATTGACTCTTCCTCCTGCACCAATATAGATTCAACTGGCAAGGGTGATAACAGAGAAGAATGAGAAAAGCATCAGGCAAACACTCAAGTGTGGCAATGAATAATAATAATATATAAATTTCTATAGCATTTTAAGGTTTGCAAAGAGCTTTACACACATTCTCTCATTTGATTCCTACACTTGTGAGATGGTGGCAAAGTAGACAGACTTAGAGTCACAAAGACTTTTCAAGTTCAATGAACACATACTAGCTACATGATCCTGTGCAAATCACATTAACCTCTCTTAGCCTCAGTTTCTTCTTCTGAAAAATGGAGCGAATAATTGAATCTACTTTACAGGGTTGTTTTGAGGGTCAAATGAGATTCTGTATGAAAAGTGCAAACCCTAAAAGTGCTATATAAATGCTAGCAATTACTGTTCTTCCCATTTCACAGAGAACTAAGGCTCAGGAAAAGTCACAAATATGGTGATTCTCCAAAGCAGAATTCAATCTCAGATCTTTCTGACTCCAAGTCTAATATTCTATGTGCTTGGCACATACTTAATAATGCTTAATAAGTGATCCATTTTACCACAGAGACTGTGAGGTGTGCTCAAAAGAAAGTTGTTTGCCGAGAGTTCACCATTTTCACCAGAAGAAAACATGTGACAATGACCAGAACAACACAATGAAAAACAAACACTAGAAAGAAAGGAACTCTGATGAATGCAAAATGATCAATCTTCATTCCAGAGGATGGACAAGGAAACATAAATAGTGGGCCATAGGTGCAAAATGAGACATATTGTTAGCTATCATCAATGTGTTGGCTTGTTTCACTTAACTGTATTTGGTTACAAGGGAGGCTTCCACTAGAAGAGTGGTGTTGGGAGAGAACAGCATTAGGGTGGAAAAGCAGCAATAAAACAGGTTTTAAAAGGTATGAGATGGAAGAGGTCTTGGATAAAGGGACATCCATTAAGAAAAGAACAAGGGGATTTCCTGAAGGCAGAGTAGAAGGGCAGGGTAGAGGATAAAGTCTGGAGTGGGCAGAGGAGGTTGGGAAGGGAATGCCTAGCTAGACAGTGGTGAAAATTGAGGGAGGGCCTAGGAGAAAGGAATTTTCTCGGCAGTGACCAAATCAATTCTGTTCAGTAAAGTATTTATTAAGTTGCCTATTTCTTGTGAGAAATATCTAGACACTAGGGAAACCAAGGCAAAAAATTATAAGTTATGGGAGCAGGAGGAAAGATTTTGCTATCTATCAGACATATACTCTTTGATTAGATCAGGGGAAGGTCCATGGCCACGGAGACTAGAAAGGTCCTATGGTGACGTAAAATAACATCAGAGATATGAGGCTTGGGGAGCCATTTTACTCTTCCATCGTTCTCATCAGCATCCTTTTGGTGCTGGGGCCAAAAGGGTTGATGGTCATAGTCCCTTGGGGGGGTCTATTAAGCAGGCCTCTAGTTCCCTGGGAGCAACCCCTTTTATCTTCCATCCCTCATGAGGACTAGGCCAAGCCAAGCAGGTGGTAACAGAAGTTTCATAGAGGAAAATATACTTCCTCTCTCCTGGGCATTTGCTTGGGTCTATATGACAGAGGGTAGAAAAGGAGCCATTATGCTGTGTCATAAGAAGGCCTTTCAATTCTATGAATGAAATGGCATGTTTCTGTAAACCCTTCAAACACTCAGAGGCAGCCATTTCAGGATCTTAGATTACACTTTCACAATGAATAATGAGCCCAAATTTGGCGGTTTCACTCTCATCTAGATTAGTGGTGTTAAAATCAGATAAAAATGAAGGGCATTGCACCATATAACATGAGGATCTCTCCAGATGGCATAGTGACTTAAAAACCACATATTAACATCATCTATGCCCTATGGTATTTTGTTCAGTATTTCCCAACTACAATTTAACTTGGCCCACAATAGCCACATGTATGACGTCTCTGATCTAGATCCTTTTAGAAAGGTTGAGTTCTGTTCTCATTTCCATTTGTCCTTCTAGCTTCATCTATTAAAAATGCTCTTGAATTAAATTAAATATAATTAAATTTGGCTGAGCCCAAGCTTTCCATATGATTACTTTATGTTCCATTGCTATTTGTTATTCTTGTGAAATGATAGTTTATAATGTTCCAATATCCTCCTCCATAATGTCTGAAAATGAACCTGCACTCTAAACTGGTGTTGCCTTGGCTGACAAGTGTATTCTGGCCGAGGTGGTGCTTAATTTTCACTGATACCTCATCATGGTGACCACTTGAAGGCTATGCCAGCAAAAGATAAGCTTTAGCAGGTCATACCAAGATGGAATGACTTCAAATAACAACAGCCAGCTCTTATATGGTGCTTCACATATATGCATTATCTCATTTGATCCAGTCAAATAAAATCTCAGAAACAAATTGAGTCTGTTTTCCAAAGATCAGCCTAAGTAAGAACAGAGAGACCCATGGCCAGCAGACTAGCTTGTAGGTTATGAATTACTCTGCCATGGCAACATAATAAATACAAATGATGCTTTTTTTTCTTCAAAGTTTTTAATATCTACAATATACCTAAACCCAAGCCTAAATCCAGTGATCCCTACCTATATTCCAAAGGACTTGGGGGCAGCAGAAGCAAGGGAATTCACTGCTCTGAGAAACTGGGGGTCTCAGTTCTGTTATGGTCATATTTTTAACCCCCACTGATTTTGTTTCTGGCCAAACTCAGCTTGAATTGGTTTGGGGTCTGGGGCTAGGCTAAGTGGACCTTGGGGCGAGAGAAATTCTGATATTCAGTTGTACCAGAAGACTGCTAGAAGGCAAAGCAAAATAACAAAGGTCTTGGGGTCTAGGTTGTCCTTTTTAATTATGCAGAGGGTTGGGGGAAGCATTTACCTTTGGCCAAGGGCCTTACTGGTGCTAGACTTGTGCATTCCGAGCCCCACATCCCCTTTCCCCTCTCCCCCCCAAGGCTGGCTAGGTTATTTGTTTACTTTGCTACCATTTTTAACCATTTACCCTTCTCCTACCTTAGTTTTCCTCCCCACTTAAATAAGGGGATTGGACTAGATAACCTCTTAAACCTTCCAGCTCTAGAAAGTGCTACGTGATTCTAAAAGCCGAACTTGGCAATCCCAGTCAGATAAATTACTTGCCACCGGTTGACATATGTAATCCAGAATACAGTGTTAAAGCTTCCTTCTCAGGGAAAACTAAATAGGCTCAAGGGGGCTAAAAGAGTGAGGACGACCAGGAAAAAGGTGTCGGTACCACTTAAGAACCACACCGTGGGCCCTAGGGCAAAAAGCTTGACCCCGGTCTGTTTCGGCATCAACCATGGGTGAATTGCGAGCAGAGTAGGAGAGGGGTGCCCCGACTGCAGCAACCCCTTGGCTTTGGCCTTAGGCCCAAGCCACTCACCTGAACTAAAGCCGGAGCAGAGGATCCATATGGCACAAGTGATATGGATGAGGCGACCCATCTGGAAGGACGGGAGGCAGGGACTGCCCACGGTCAATATCCCGAGTGGACACGCGCCTGCCCTTCGCCCTCACGAAGCTACCCACGAAAAGCAGCGCAACTCTGTCAGTCGAAAAGCAGCGCGTCGGTCACGGCCACCCTCCAGCAGGAGCGCGACCGTCTGGCCGACTGGATGCTCGAGCCGACCCTATCTGCCTCTCTACTGACAACAAATCCAGTTGCCTAGAAGCTTTAGAATTCCACAGCTGTCAAGATTCCACCTCTTTATGACACTGTCCACTGAATTCCTTCTCTCCACTCCCCCTCCCCCTCCTTCTGCACCAAAACCGTTAATGCGCATAGAACTTCCGAGAACTCCGCGGCATTAGGCCTCTGCGCCTTTAACCCCGACATAAAGCCCGATTCCTCCGCAGCGGAGGCATAGGAACGTTAGCTATGATTCGCCCAGTTGCTTAATCTTCCAACGGTTACTTGACGTTTAAGAAAAAAGTTCCACCTACAGGTAGATGATATTGTCCAGCCCTCAGAAGTCCCAGTCTGGACAAATTAATGGTTCTTAAACTGGAATCCAAGGATTTAAAATTTAATTTGTTTGTACACACACACACACACACACATGAATAGACATGTGAATGAAATCTTTAATATGTATGCAGTTTTACACATTTAAAAATGTGATCCTGAGAAGGGGTCCTTAGGCATCACCAGACTGCCCAAGGGTGTCCAAAACCCAACAAAAGTTTGGAATCTCTGGCCTGTAAATAGAGCATTGATGTGAAAACCTGTCAAATTTTGCCTCTGGAATTTGGTAGTTGTATGATGCTGGAGCCCATTTACTTCATTTTTGACAACTGTCATAATGGGATGGTTTGAAGGACTAAATGAGGTAACGTATGTCAAGCATGCAACAGTGGTTTGAATGTATGTTCCCTGAGGACATCCTTTGCATTTGTACACCGAGTACGTGGCAATGCCTGGCATATAGCTGACACTGGTTGTTGACTAATATTCGACATTGGAACTGACTTTAGCCCAAGACAAACAGGATTAGAAAGACATATTTGCATATTTAAGAAATTCACTTGGGAAATACATAAAAATGCACACTGTGGTCAACTGGAATGTGTTTGGTAGAAAAGAGCACGGGCTTTGACCCCAATTCTGCTGTGTAGTTTCTTTTCTCCAAGATCTCTTTCATCACTAAATCCTATGAATACAAGCACAAAATAAATGAACCTTTTAAAGAACTATCTAGAATGCCATCGCCTGTTTCTAAGATAAAGGAGTTAGGGAAAACATTTGCAGGAGCTAAGGGAGTGATCTTGAAATCCAAACTCTTAGGGAGTTAAGAACAACTTTTTGTTACCCAAGTTTTACTAACTGAAGAGTAGTTAACATGGAGGTTCTTTCAGAGAGATGTAGAGTTGCTAATGGTAAGGAGTATTTCTCCTGTTCCTAGATGCCACTGGGCAGAAAACATCTCTGATGTTCCAACTTGAAACTCAGAAAACTACGGTCTAAGTGTGGTGGGTTTATTCCCAACTCCACCTTTCATTACCTTTGAAATATCAAGTAAGTCCCTACCTCTTCACCTGTTTTTCTCTATTGTAAATGAGAGGGCTGAACTAGATCAATCATTAATGCCTCAAATCAAGAAGTGATTACATGAGAAAAACGAGAGATACAAGAGAAAGGGATGAAGAGAGGAGAAAAACATTTTAGTGTCCCACTGATGATCAAAGTGGGCTACAATTCAAAGGCAGATTCAATTCTAAAGGACAGCACAGTATTACAGCTCTGCTTAAATGAACTCAATTTTATGATTGGTTTATAACAGAGATGTTGCTTGGCTGATATGCAAATAAGCATTCGGTGGAAATCAAAATATTTGTGCTGCACAGCAACAGACTGGAAAGAAATTACCATTACTAAACCTACAGCTTGCATGTATTCTAAGGGAAAAACACATAAACCTAGCCCCTGTCCCTGCCCATCTAAGATCAGCACACTAACAGCCATTTGGATACAATGGAAAAGAAAACCATTACATCAGCACATTAACGGAAAATTTACATAAAATGGATTCATAAATGAATCACAACCAGGCTTAGTCCATTTTTAATCTCAGTGATGTGTATAGTCTTACTCAAATTATGAAGCTGGTTAAGCCCTCCAGAGAACATTTAGTCCAACTCTTTCATTTTGCAGATAAGGAAATTGAGCCAAGAAAGGTTAAATGACACTTAAAGTCACACTAATCATGAGAGGGAAGATTAGAATAAGTTCGGGGGCTTCAGAAGACATTTTGCACTGTCCTATACTTGGTGCTCAAGAAAAGCAAACCAATTTTCATATTAGGCTAAGAAAATAAAGTAGGAAAGTAAATTTATCACAACAAAATCATAACTTTAAAACAAAATATAAAGGGTTTTTGGATAATAACATGTTTTAGATTATCCACACCTTTTCTTCACTCCATTATTATTATGGATTACTGGAACTGACTCAACTATTTCACAATATTAATGCTGTTGACTATTTTCATGAGCATACAATCACCCAGAAAGCTTCATGCACTAAAAATATAAATGAAGGACCAGGAACAGTATTTTAACTCACTTTTCATTAATTCATAGGGAACAAAGAAAAGTATAACTATAACTATAACTAAACATAACTTAAAAATAATTCAATACTACTCTTCAACAAGTCCTACTCTGAGATGCTTCAAGGTTGAAAGGTGACAGTTCTCAATGGTTTTATCACAAGAATGCAAGCTCTGGGAGGGCCCAGGCCAAAGCTGACAAGGCTTTGAGCTTGGCTTGACAAAGGCTCCATATCTGCCACCTGAGGCTCCCCGTGACAAAGTGGATGAGAAGCATTTACTGCACATAAAAACATGTAGTAAATAACCACTTACTATTCTATTTAACTTAATATTGCTGACTTTATACACAATAAATGGATTAAGAATACACTTGAGACTTATAACTATACCTAAAATGATTTAATTTTGTTGGTCTTACAACTACCATAAAGCAAAGACTGTTTTTCTTTGGACTCATAGCCATACCATCTGGTAAGTGCCTAGCACACAAAAGGTATGAAAATATTTGTCTTGTTTTGATCTTTTCGGCTGTTTTACCTTAGTGAAAATAGGACTCTTTCCTTTCTACAGTTATAGACAATAGAGCTAGAGGGAACTTTAGAATCCAACCTCCTTATTTCACAGATGAAGAAACAAAGAGCAAGATGGATGAAATGGCTTGTATATAAGGTCACACAATGACAGAGCCAAGCTCTTGTGGCTGCCAGAGCAATGGTCCTTCCAAGTCATCAGGATGCCTATGTTTGGAGAATATTTTAAATCCCACTCAGATTGTGAACTCCTCAAATGCTAGGCCAAAATTTCTTAATTGTTGAAATGCAATATACTATCCCCAGGAGGCCCTTGGTATTATTAACAGCGAAGTCATGGAAACTTGGTTGTTTTTTGAATACATGGGAGCTATGAAATACTACTTTCTTAGTTCTTCGGTCAAAAGGAAAATTCTAAAGTTGGGAATGAAGGTCCTGTAGTAAGGAATAGTGGGATTTAAGAATGACTCTAATCTAATGGAAAAATTAGCAACATGCTAGTTCTTATAAAATGATTTTCAACCCTTAGATAAGAATCTGTTTTGTGGCACAAGTATATTCTTTTAAATATTAAAATATTTACAAGATATGTGTATATTATATACATAGATATAAGATATATAAATACTAAAATGCATTTCGGAAATATTGCTCAGGATTTCTCCAGTTTTTCTGGACACTTATTTTCTTCCCTCCTTCTATACTAAGAGTAAACAAAAGTTGAAATCCTTAATAAAACTAGACAGTACACTATTTAGCAGCTTCTAGTTGTCCAAGCTTAATATTTTTAATAAACCAAGTACTAAAAATAGAATTTTAATTCTACTCTCTAACACTAAGATCCTCCAAAATTTTCTTCTACCAAACATATCTCCCTTAGAATTTTCCATAGAAGTTGTGTTGGAGATGTGAATATAGGGTACCTGAAAAAAATTAAAGATATTTAAATCAGAAAAAGATATACATAACCATATTTAGACTTTTTCTTCTAGTTAAGTTGTGCTAGGTATTTCCACGACCTCCACTTTTTCACTAAAGACCCTTGGTCTCCAGTAACACAGTTCTTGAGAGATCTGGTTGTTGGAATGGAAGAGATGTATAGGCTATGACCATGAGACAGGAACTAGACTAAGGTTGAAAGCTAATACATACTGTATTATACCATACTCTACTGAACTGACCCAGATACATAATTAGAGGTAAAAGACGTTTTGTAGTGAGCAAAGTATGTTTGTATGGATAACGTTTAATGGCAAATGATCCTAACCATAGTAGAAGGTTTGGGTTAAACAAGTTGGAGGCATACAAGTCTGTTTAGTTATAAGCTAAACAAAGCATTTTCAAAGGAAGGCTATTTGCCTGTTTGGTGAAAATGTTGCTTGTTGGTTACCTGGGATACACTCAGGTAAGTAACTTTAAATGGATGTGATTTTGACTATTGAGCATGCCTAACTCCCCTCCCAAACATTTCAATCCTTTTTAAGAATTAACAGCTATCTGAAGAGGTAGGCAGATCCTATGGTGTATAACCTAAACAAGTAAACACTGGAAGGCAGCATATATAAAGGATGATGCTTCTTGGTCCAGCATCTATGCAAACTGGATTTCCACTGAATTCTCGGTTCCTTTTAGGTTCAAACAATGAGTTGCAGAGCCAGACGCTCTGCCCATCTTCTTTGCACAAAGACTTTACTTTTCAGGACTGAGATGTGTATGACAGAAAAGATCTGAAATTCTTGCCAACAGACCAAGAGTGCAACTGATCTCATTACAAAGACACTAACTAAGGGCAATGACAATAAAATTCTTACTGATTTTCTTTTTTTGCCTTGTAAACAAGTATTATGATAGATGGCTCTTGGTGTAGGCACTGCCACAGTGCTGCCTATCATTCTAATGCCTCAACAACATACTGCTAGAAATAGTGTAAAAAATGAAATTTTCACTTTTGCTTTTTAAGAACCCACAAAGATTTGTGAAATACATACCCTATCCCACAAATAATTTTGTAATAATTCTCCCACCAAAATTGAGAATTTGAACATAAGCTCAAAATTAAGATTTAAAACCAAGAATCAAGCATCTGTCAGACTTATTTTTGCTTTGTTCTAAACAAGATTTTTTAATAAAACTTTTAAGATTTACAATTCCCATATTTTTGAAATTATTAAATAAGCCTTAAAAATCAGGTTTTGAACTAAAAGACAAACATTTAACTTGTGCACACAAATATTGTAAAAATTAGTCTTGGCCCCAACTCCATCTGAAAACAATGATATGGGATAAACCAAATTACATTTTAGTAATCAGTCATTCACACTTAAGCTAGTTAGTGCCTTGCTAAACTCTCAGCCTCTGAATATAAAAAATATACACATAGCGCATGTTGTAACACACCACAATGTGTTTTGTACCATTTTGTCAGTGATTTCTCATGTTCCTGAACACAATGCCAAATTCCTAGAAATTGGTAGTGATGGCTTCCTATGACCTGTGAAATAAGCAATAGTTAAGAGTTAAGTGTTGTGACAGAATATACTTTTTAAAAGTTTCTTTTCCTTTAGTCGAAGTTGTTTTAAAGCAATCATTTGTAAGGATTGCATCAACATCAGTTAGCAGAGGAAGACCAAACTTTATTGAAACTGCTTGCATACAAAATATATTGCACTATAACCAAACAAATGTCAACATAAAATCCAATCTGTTGCAGCTAATATGTACAGAGAATATTGCCCAAGAGCAGTTACATTACAAGGTCAGTCTACCTTGGTTAATTATCTACAGTATTTTAACCAAACAGCTTACAGATGATGTGTGCAAGGTACCAGTTTTTTTTTTCTCAAACGCTATACATTCCCAAAATAAATAACTAAAAATCAACAATAATGTTTGGCAAGATTTTAAAGACATTTTAATATTTGTTAAACCATGTGCAGTTTCTTGCGATTTTTATATGCTTACTTGTATGCAAGGAAAAGTAACAGTGAAAAGAAAAGCAAAGATAAATGAAACTCACAAAATACATCAGAGGCAGGTTTGGTTTGTACAGTTCTGTACATAATCAGTGGCACCCCTACTGGAGTAATTTTTTCAGAAAAATAGAAAATTTTGAAATGAAGGTCCTTAACACAGTTTTCCCCAGTATACTTCATTCATGATCCAAAAGGGGAAAAAAAAGCAAAAATTCACCTGCCCCCCCCATTCCCTAATTGTCTATTACTTGTTATCAAATTCTAGAATGCCTTCTGATTCTTCTTTCAAATCAGACCTTAAACTTCGCATTTTACAATTTAACCTGCCTCCAATGTTACAAAGTTGGATACCTGTGCTTCACATATCAATCACAAAGGACATCACCTTCCTACCTCCCCTGAGATAAGCTTGAAATTAAAATTATGAAAAACAATTCTGTAATTTGTGGGAAGATGAAATTATGACTATTTACTCAATATAGTTATCTGGCCAAATAGGCATGTTATGCTAGCTTGTAACCAGGAAGATTTGTTCCCAAAGAAATTTTTCTCTTTCGAAATGGAAAGATAGTGATTTCTTGTCCCACGTGTAAAGAAAAATTACACTTCTCTCAACACTATGTTAATCTTCAGTGCAAAAAAACAAAAATAAAATAAAAACAAAACAAAAACCCCTATTCTTTATACTGCCTAACCTGATGTTTAAGTAAGGAAAAAAAGTATGGAAAGCATGCATTCTTCTATAAAGTACTAAATGCCTGGACAGGGTTTGCTACATATATTTTACATTTAGTGTTTCCAACTTCTCTTCCCTGATTTCTGCTTCCAAATAAAATATTCCTACCTGCCAAGATATAAAAAAGGCACAGATCATACAACTTTTTTTTTGCTAATGAAAATGACAATTGTTACATCACACATTTCAAGGTCCACTAAGATACTGAAAAAGTGGACCAAAACGTGAACTGACACAGGACATGAAACGACAGAGCATTTCATAAGGACTTTGAAGTTTGATTGAAAACAGAAGCCTAATTTGATTATCACAAACACTATTTATTCAGAAAAAAGAATAAATTTAGCAGTGATTGACCCAATGCAGTAAAAGTCCAAACGAACAGAAAGTATACTAGTGCACAGCTTGATATTTTTAGAACAAAACAAAACAAAAAAACTTTTTGAAGTACACAGTATGTACTTGAAAGCATATTTTAGAAGTCCAAGATATTCTTAAGTAAATGTTTGTATAACTTCTTATCCTGAAAACAGTTGCGTACAGCCAATATTTAAAAAAAAAAAAAAAGGCTAACAGAACTTTTGTCTTCATTTCATGCCCTGCGCCATCTTGCCTACTATTTTGTCTTTGGCCTAACAAAGTTTCTCTAATGTGGAATAAGAATTACTGAAACAGTATAGGAAATATGACTCAAGAACTATGCAGTTTAGGGTACTCCATTCACCAGCGGTTGCTGCCCATCCACGCTGTCTGATTTTTCTTTCTTCTGATTACGCTCTTTACCCGTGCGCAGCCGACTACCTTCGCTTGACGTATTCTGTAATGTTTTAGTGTGGACACTTCTTTCATTATTGTAGTCAATTCTGATCTAAAACGAGTCACATTTATTATGTAATGCATATCCCAACATAATTCCCAATTTGCCTGCCAAGGAGTCTAAGCCTGAAACATAAATACTATGTGTTAAAGGAGAGTAATGAGGGAGACAAAAGAATTAGATTATAATTGGGACTCTGGTTCCTAAAGTGTGGCCACTTTAGACTTTGAGTTGTACTAAACCCCAAGGGTTTGTTTGATGAACCTTGGGTAAATTTTTTCATTTGTAAGGTTAAGGACCAGATTCTGATGACCCCACTATGGCACTCTACCCCCTAACCATGAGATCCAAATTAAACATCCATCTGATTTTACTCTCATATTACAAGACAAATTCTACTAGATTTTCAACACTCAAACTTTTCATATCATTTACTTGTGGAGGTTTAAGTTGTTAACCAAAATCCCTCTTCCAGCTATTTTCTTTTCATATGAGAACAGTAGCCAGTGCCCAAGTGAAACACGCTGGTAGAACTAATTCTGACAAGGTTGAATGAATGCTGTGGAAGAATAGCAGAGTGAAGAACATCAGTGGTGTCATAGCTCAGTTCTTAGAGAGAGAAAAGAAGAGGAAACAAGAAATGGTAGTCCCACTCTTGGGCTCCAGAATGCCTTTTCAGGCATGGAGCTAAAGAGGTCTCTAAAGACAGACAGAAAGCTAGCACCCAGCTCAGTGATAGCCTATGTAGCTAGAAACAATGGGAGGCCAAGGAGTATAAAACAACATCATTTCTGTCATGGTGAAAGTGGCTCCAGACAGAAAAAAATCTCCCTGCTTTTCATTCCCTAAGTTTCTTTTTCCTTTCTTTTCTTCTTCTGATCAGTGAGCACCTACAACTTTGCCCTCCACTTACTTAACTAAGCACTATTAAAACCTTCTAGAGCTCCCCTGAGAATAGAGCTTGCCACATCCCACAGAGAGGCACATACCACAAAAACATCAAACATACTCCAGGAAACCATGCTTCTGGAGCATATTAATTCTCAATTGATAAGATAAATTATGCCAGTGGAAGCGCCAGTCTGTTGCATTTTTAATTCACATTTTTTTCCTAGCTGTACAAAAATATATAAAACTTTTGTAGGATGAGACAAGCGCTAGACTATGATTAAGTATGACAGGGGAATATGAAATAACAAATCATTTCAGTCAGCGGCAAACAGCCAATTATGAAACCATGTAGTCCCTTCACAACTAATATGCCTGCTGTTTTCATTCCTACTACTATATCTTTCCCCCCACCCAAATGGAAGTGAAATAAACATGATTACTATTCTTTTAAACATAAACATTTTGGCTTCAATGTCTTTGATCTCTATAACTCTACAATATTTAACAATGATCAACAGAAGCAGGGATTGGAATGACTCTTGAAAAGGATGAAAAATCTTATTCAGTGGAGGAAATCTCATTTGTCATATATTTTTGCTATATCAGTAAAAAAATTAGATTTAAAGGTAATGCTAAATAATTACTTAAGCCCATTTGGGACTTTGAGTATTTGAAGAACAAGAAGGAAATCTAATAATGAAGATTTGTAAATTTGTTATATATTTGGTTATCAAGAGTCTATTTTTTAGGTCAAGTCTTTATATAAGTATCTGTAATTTCTGTGCAAAATGTAAAATTCTCATATTTTTCTATCCTTGTCAAGAAGGAATAAAAATGCAATTATAGCATTGAAAAAGAATTATGCTAGCTCAGGTGTGAACTAAAATTTATACTCTTTGGATGTATTTATCATGTAATGTGAGACAGGTACGTTTTTATAAAATCTCTTACAACTTCATTCAAAAATTCATTAAAAATAAAAATAAGATACACCAATTACCTGAAGTGATCCATCTGCTGTTCTTCCCTTAGCATCTCTTGTGTTCCGCTGACGATTATCTGTTCGAGACTGATCATCATTTCCTACAAGTAATTTTTTTAAAAGTTTCAGCAACGAAGTTGGTTCAGAAATTAATATTAAAAGTTTTTTTTAAAAAAAAAATCACTCCCACTTTGTAATTTAAAGTTAAATTAATATCTGCACATCCCATTACATTATAGTTGCTAAACAGAAAACAAAAAACCTTAAAGTAAAAAAAAACAAAAAAAAAAACAAAAAAAAAAAAACAACCTATCGGGCTACCGAGAGACTCTGTGCCAAGTGCAAGAGGTAGGTTTAAGAGATGAACGATGAAATATTAGCAATAGGCAGTTCAAATCCCTTTTTACCTAACCTTAAGCTAAGGATGAGAGTAAACAGGGCTACCCCACAACTTTCCTCCCAACCCTTCAAGCTACAGAAAAAACACATAGTTTACTTTTAAATAGCCACTTTTAGAAGTTCCCAAACAGCGTATACTACTTCTCATAGACTTTTTATATCTAAACAAAATTTTGTGCTCATTCTTAAGCACTGTTTATGACTGTACCCAAGAACAGAAGGGATGAAGAAACCATGGGCAATAGGTGAAAGAACAAAACTACACTCCAAACTGGTTAATACAAAATACATCTCATTCTGATTTTAATTGCTAAAATTGATATATAGCACTTACTCTGTGCCAGGCAACTGTGCTACGCGCTTCATAAAGATTATCTCATTTGATACTCACAACAACCCTAGGAGGTAGGTGCTGTTATTATTATCCCCATTTTACAGATGAGGAAACTGAAGCAAACAGAGGTGAAGTTACTTGCCCATGGTCACAAAGCTAGTAAGTGTCTGAAGCGGACTTGAACTCAGTTCTTCCTTACTCCAGGCCTGGCGCCACCTAGCTCTCTCATTTCACCTTAATTACACTTAGTACCTTGGAAAAGAGTAGAAATAACCTCAAAAGAAAAAGCATTATCAATTCCTGCCATAATTTTATAGGAGTCAGTACAGAAAGCTAGTCAGTACAACATAACCATGACACAAATGAATGGCTAATGATTTTTTTCGTTTCACAGGAGCCAATAGCCAGAATAAACGGCATTCAGACAATATCTTACATTTCATTAAGAGTTTTTCTCTCTAGCATTACTCTTTCTTCTTTCAAAAAAAAATCATTACCTTTAAAACCGCCATGACCTCTCAGTAAAATCATTACCTTTAAAACCGCCACGACCTCTTCCTCCTTGTCCTCGGGCGCCACCTCCGCGTCTTCGTCCATCTCCTCTACGTAAGTAGTTGTCCCTTTCTTCCTCTGCTGGGGCCAAAGACCAATCACTGAGTTCATCTCGGTGGTCAGATTCTGTTTCAGAAGCATTTGATGCTTCAGAATTAGTTCCTATCAAGAGTTAAAAGCCATATACAATCGTTCATTTTTAAAAAACATGACCAAATTAACAATCTTGGAGAAAAATTCCAAATATCAATTGAATGCCTTTCTCCTCTTGATAAGTCAGTTACAGAGTAGACAGAATCTCTTTTCTGTTTACTTTGTACTAAGTTTTTTTAACTGAGTATTACTCAGGAGCTTCATGAAAACATAAGGGTTCGGGTTTATGGACAGTGTTAGTACTTATTGTTATAAAAAACAATTATCAATCTTCTTCAACTGTTTCCTTTGCAATGCAAAGCACAGTAATATTTTCAAACCTGAGTGCTTCTACGTTCAACCACCTGAGCTCATTGCAGGAAAAAATGGTCTGTAACAGCTAAACAAATGATAATTTGAATAATAAATAAATACCTTGGGGACAAAACTCCTTTTAACAAAAGGGGAATAGGTGAAATACTGGTCACCTTAACACTAGGTCAGGGAATTAAAAGGAAGTAATGGTGCCATCTCAAGGCTTCTGGCAGTGATACCTGATCCCATCTAAGGTGAAGATTGTTCATTCAGCTTTGGCATCTTTTGTGTGAGCACGCCTTAAGCATAATTTTTTTCTACTCACCTTTCTCACAAATTTTTTCATCCCTTTTTACTCTGAAGCATAGTCATAGGCAATACCTTGGAATAATCAAGGAGTGGGGAAGTTCACAAGAGACCTTTTCATTCCTGAGCAGAAGACTGTCTTGAGAGAGTTGAGAGCATACTCCAAAGGCGAAAGGGCCCGGAAAGCCACAACCTTCCTCACTTGAGGGCCTTGGTAAGGCATGGTAGAGAGGGAATTCAAGTCCTAGAATGGCTATCTACATTACTTCTACCTCAGTAGCACTTTTTGACAAAAAAAGTATGCCATCAGAAGCCATCCTTTTTATTAATATTGTTCTACAATAACAAATGCAATCTGCCTGGATCAGCCTGGCGGAGAGGAGGAAGGAAGGAGCCAACCATAGGGAGCAAGCTGGGTTGAAACACATTAAAAGCAGCCAGCTAAGTCAATTTGCTAGCAGCAAAGCATAGTAATGCTCTTAGGCCCCCACAAGAAGAGGCAGTCAGGAAGAGGAAAGGATGCCTCCCCTCCCACCACCAGCATATTCCCACCTGTCTATATCTCCAACTATCATACCCAGTGCCAATCTTCAAACTCAGTGCCTGCTATTCCACCATTATAGCTTCAATCCTTTGGGTCTTAAAGGCTTTTCCATCTTCAGGAGTGCCCTTTTAAAATGTCAGTTATTATTAAAATGCAAGTAAATATGAAGGGTTAAATTTTAAGCAGTTATTAGCTAACACCAAAGCTATCAGTTAATACCTTAGCAGGGATTACTCTACAACCAAAGGAGAATGATAACAGGGGCATGAAACAGGCATAGCTGGGGGAGCCAAGAAAGAATAAACGGGCTAAGCTAGGGGAAAATGAAAGGCATGAAAGTGAAGCATGACTTACTTACTTTGGCTTAGGGACAACCACATTGAAACTACCTTGCTAGAACCTGCAGCACAGAGATTATAGGCTGCTGACTCACTAAAGGAAACATTAAGGATGGATCTGTGATCAGTCCTATGACCATATAGTACCAGCAAATATGTGACAAAACAAGAGCCCTGGTAACCAAAGTGCAAATTCTATTTAGATGATACATAAAAATGAGAGGTGGTATTTACAACAGACATACAACTTGCCTTGGGGTCAAGAAAACCAGAGGCCAAATCCTGCCCCAGACACATACTAACTGCATGACAATGACAGAATCACTGACCCAAGGAACTCTTTAAAGATGGAAGTGACAAACAAGGCTTCCATATGCATTGATGTAGGGACTCTTTATACCAATAAAATACAGGTCAAGAGGAAAACAAAAATCCCCCCAAATAAGAGAATCTATTACAAGTTCATAGATATCTGGGAGCTTTAAAATACTCATTCCTTATACTCACTCTATGGGTTAAATGAATTCTATCAGAATTTTACTGTAAATAGTTCTGTTTTGTGGAATCATGTAATCATGGGGGGTGAGGAAGAAAATATCCAATGCATGTCAGTAATTAGCAGCTCTAAGACGATGAGGAGAAATGATTACTCAGCAACATTCTTCATCTTATACCTGAAGCATATCCAGGACCACGTCTACCATGTCCTCTATTTCTGTAAGGCCTACTACCTCGGCCAAGTCCTGGGCCATCGTCGGTCATGTAGCCTTTATCCTTATCTGCACGATTCGGTGGTGGTCTAGAACTCGCTCCAATCTGTCGCAACTGCTCATCAATCTGCAGCCTTTCCAAACGTAGTTGGTCTACCTCCTATATAAAATACACAAAATAACCATTATATTTACCATCTTTTTATTTCTTTTCTTCTGACTAAAAGGTATGCTAGCAAAGTTCTCATTGCAGCTCCAAATTTACTGTCAATATTATTATAAAGCAGAGTCAGGAGAAATGATATTCTGATTGACAAACAACTTACCACCACAAAGATTATCAATTTTTGCGAATTAAAATACAACAAAACCAGTTTTGACGCTAGAATGCTACAGATTCTTTTTCTGATCATTTAGACCTTCTGTTACTCTCAACTAGTTTAGGGTCATCATTATGTTTATGAAATCATTATACTGATCACTCAAATCAGGGCACAATTTTAACTAATTTTTAACCTTTGCTCTCCCAATCTCAACATCCCACTTATCAAAAAAACAGCAGGGCTAGACCCATAGTCATAAATAGTTACAGAGGTGAACGCCTGGAATGGATTGTGTCTTTATCATCTGAGTACTGGGTTGAGAGCAGATTCATCATCCAGAGGGTTAGCCCTCAGATGAGTATTTTTTGTGTTTTTGTTTTGTTAAAAAAAAACAACTCATTAAACTACCTACTAAGGCAGGAACAAAATATAATTTCTATCAGTAAAGAGTATAATGCATACACACGAAGTCCTTGAGGTACTGAAGTTTGTGCAAGGTTTGCAAACTCATCTCTAAATGGCAATCTATTCAAATGCCACAATTTCACAGAACTACAAAATATTTGGGCCATAAAGACCTCCTAGATCGGCTGACCAACCTTAAGACTGAGAGACCCCTCCAAAAAATCACTTCTCTAGTCAAACAGCAAGAGCTGGGAGAAGAACCCACAATTCCAGACTTGCAGTACTCTAACATCAAGCTACCACCAAATCCCTGCAGTCTAGGTTCCAATTCTGAACAGTCAACGTTGAGACAAATTCATCATCAACAGAGCAAAGGTCTATGATTTTGACTCTGTGGAAAAGATTGAACCACAACTTAAAAGTTAGACAATAATGCAAAATGGGTTAACAACAAAAATACTAAAAATAACTTAAAATATTTTTTGTGTAAGAGAAAGGGTAGAGATTGCACTAAGACACACATGCTTTAAAAACAAGGGCTTTACTGTTCACCTCTCAGTAAAGAGGTGGGGTTATAGTGAATGTGGAACATTGAATGCATAGTCACTGTGACAGATTTTGCTTTGTTTTTCTCTGTAATAAAGGAGGGATCATTGGTGGTCAGGAGGGTGTATCTGGGAGTAAGTCTGATATAAAACAAAATACGTGAAAAAACTTTTAAAAGGTTAATGTTAAATAAATCTATATTGAGGTTGCTTTGAACAATAGAAACAGTGATTTCAGAGGCCAAGGTATTACAAAACCATATGATTTAGCCTTGAAAAACCACCAAGGCAAAAAAAGAACCCTCTCCCTCCCCCCACAAAAAAGGATGGTAAATTGAGGTTTGCCTAAATCAAGTAGAGGGGGTTATCGAGGTAGACAGAGTCAAGCAAGGAGTTTTCGGGAGAAATATGATGGGATACAAGTGGACATTTCCTAATGCCCAGAACTCCTGAATAAGAAATTTCCATACTTAAGCAAGAAAGGTTCTGAATTTTAAAACTTTTCCTGTGCTTACCTTTAAATAATTAAGATGATAATCCAGAAGAACTGTTGCGTTGGTGATGCTGTCCTTGGTTCCAACAAAGACAAATGGTACCATTCCCTGAAAAACAAATTGTGGTAATAAAAGCATTTGTAAAGCTACAAGTTTCAAACCGGATTGGTCCAATTCACAAAACGATGACTATATATTCACATTCAAACAGTATTCCTTCTGTTTTATAAGAGGTGAATTATGATAAATCAACAAAAGTACCTTGCACTCATGAAGTCACAAGCCTGTACTTTTTAAAAACTACCAAATTGAATAAGGTTTGTATATTGGTTTAAAACATACACACACATACACATAAACTATGAAAGATATAAATACTATACAAATTAAAATTATACAAGCATTAAGTAGAGTTTCATTAATGAACATCTGAAAAGAACAACAGATTTCTCATCCAGCTCATTTGCACTTTTGACATCAACAATAAAATTTAGTTCCAATTTACAGATTATTTGTACATCAAAAGCAAAACATGATGAAAAGAACTGGCAAAAAGTCCTCAGGCTTCTCTATGAGACCTGGCCTGATTGATCCCCCCAATCGCCTAGTGTCACTCATGCACCCCACGATTACTTTGTATCTATTTTGTATTTACCTGGATGTGCACATATTAGGCACCTTGTGGGCAGAGGCTATTTCGTTTTTGCCCTTGTCTTTGTGTCCCCATTTCTTAGCACAGTGCCTGGCACATAGCTGGTGCTTAATAAGTGAAGTCCTTAATAATGGGACAGCCATTTTGACAGAGAGTACAAAAGACAGTGTTCACAAAGCTCATATTTCTGTTTTTAAGGTATAAAGGGATGAAATATCAAAGAAAGTTTAATTGTACATGTCAGACCCTTCAGAAACAGATCATGAAAAATCACAGCTGTTTAAAAAATATTTCTGGTCAACCAGCAGAAATTGGTAAAAAAAAAAAAAAATCACAAAACACCTTCCTATTTTACCATTGACATATTTTTCTCTTAAATTTGAAGTTTAAAAAGATCTAACCAAGAGAGACAGAATGGCAATTATGCAAAATAGCTGTCAAAGGTGAAGCACCATGCAAGTTTTATAGTTCTTAATACAGAAATCCAAAAGACTACTGATAATGACAAGGAATGGAGAGACGGGAGGGGATTGTTAACACTGATGTCAATACCGTCAGACAACAGGGAAAATAAAGGATGCTGGGAACAGAGGTCAAACTCCCTTAGCTGTTGTGGTCCCCAGGTCCCATCCTACTGACAGTGACAGCAAAGCCACGTGCCTGCAGCTAATCTCACCTGCTATATTTAATATTACTGGAACATACAGACTTTTAAGTTTCTGTTGCCCATGACATGTAGTTACCATGTAGGTAACTACAAAGCAGGAAATTAGGAAGCATTTCTGCCTCACTGTCTAATATTCATGGCTGAAATGATTACTTGAAAACCCAGGGGCACCTATAGGTACAGGGGCTACACAATGAACTGTTAGAGAAAAGCAGTCAGGAAAACCAGTATTTTTTCAATTCTACTGAACTAATATTCCTCTTCTGTACAAAAATAGACTTTTACATTATTTCCAAAATGCCATCTAAAAATGTAATAACATTCTATGGGCCAAAAGATAACAAATGTAACTAAAACCTTAGTCTACAAATATGGTTTATGGCCTTGGATCAAAGAAATGAAAACCACCAAGCAAAGGAAGTGTAAAGCCTGAATTAAGGCTCCCAAAGTGAGATACAGAGAAGGCAGCAAATATCATTGTCATCATCAAATACTTTCCACTCCTCTTTGATCACAGAAGAAGCTACATCCCTTAATCCAATCCCATTGTGTCCATGCCCTCCCACATGCTCCAGGTGTTGGGTTTAGACCTTGGTATCCTTACCTATAGAGTGAATGGGTGAACTAGATGATTTGAGGTCCCTTCCAGCTTTAAATATATGACCCCTTGTTAATAAAATTTCATAATTTTGAAGTGTTTTCAGTTGACAAAGCACTTTTTCTTAGCAACTTTGCCTAGGTGAATTATATCCTAGTGTTACGAAAGAACTTACAACGTGATTGCTAAATCGTTTTCTACAATCTCTGAGGAACTGGGGTGAATAGATGAAGTACCACTGAATCAGACACGAGTAAATGTTGGTCCAATTTTCCAAAAAGGAAAAAAAAATTGGATATTTCAAACTATAGGCTAATGAGTTTGATGTCAATTCCTGATAAAAGGCAGCCTATTAAAAAATGAATAGTTTATGAACACTTGAAAATGATCACTAAAAACCAGAATGGTCCATTAAGAAAAAGTCATGGCAGACTAAGTTCATTTCCTTTAGGATAAGGTAGAATGCCATGAACCTGGAAGAAAAAACCATTTTCCAAAATATGTCATAACATCTTCATGAACAGGATGGAGAAATTTGGACAGGATGATAATATCGTTAGGTTGATTCAGAAATAAATGATAGGTGTCAACTTGAAGCAATGCCTCTAAAGCCGTACCCACAGGTCTCTGTTCTGGGTCCCGTTAAGGTCAATATTTTTATCAATGATTTGGATAAGATCACATTTTCAGTTGACACAAAACTGAGACAGCTAGCAAGCTACCCAAAAGAAATAGATACAAAAAAACCGAAAGGTTTCTAAGATGAAAAGCTAACAAAATTTCTGAGGGATAAAAATGACAAGTCTTTGCATTGGCTCAATAAATTCAAATTGCACAAGTACAGAATATAGGAGACATGGAAGATCATTTCAAAAAAGACCAAGGAGTCCAGAGTGGTGATGCCCTCCTGTAGTCCTTGCTGCTAAAAAGTTGGTAGATTGGTTGAGTTCAGTAGTTCTGAGAGCTGTAGTAAGGATAAAGCTTGTCAGGTGTCCTTTCATGTTCATACCAATATGCTGAAGCCCTGGGAGCAGAAGTCAACCAGGCTACATATGAAAAACAAAGGAGGTTTAAGCTTCCACACCGACTAATATTAGATCCAGGCCCATGAGTAGCTACTGTGCTTCCAGCCTGGGTGAGACAGGAAAATCCAGTCTCCCTCCCAAAACATAAAACAAAAAAAACCCAGGAGTTATGGCTGACCTCAAGCTCGATGTAAATGAAAAGTGTAATGACAAAGCTAAAAGAGCCTATGGGACTTGGAATTATTAGAAAGTACTGAGAGCAAATGAAGTGTCAATCCCCCCAGACCAAGTGTGAAGCTCTACCTCTGGGTGCCATATTAGTTGGACTGGATCTAGACAAGAATGACCACAATAGTGATTGGATGAAAGAATGGAGGACTTTTAACCTTAAGAAAAGATAACTTAGGGGAAGGAGGAGAGTCTTCAAATATCTACAGGATTATCAATTAGACTTCTTGTGCTTGGCATTGAAGGACCAGAATAGGACCAATGGGTAGCAGACAATGACAAAATTTCAAGTTCCTGAGAAACTTCCCCGATAAATAATTATTTATGTTATGAGCTGCCTCAAAGAGTAGAGTTTCCCCAAAAGAGGAGGTTTTTCAAGCAGAAACTGGATGACCACTTATAAGAAATGCTGTAGAAGGAATTAAGATTGGGTAAGAGTTAGATTAGACCTCTGAGGTCCTTTCAAATCCAAATATGTTATTATTCTATAAAAGGAATATTTTCTAGAAATTATCCATTCTACAAGGATGACATTTAGATCATACTTTAAGATTTATAAAGTACTTTACTTATCTGATTTTATCCTCACAACAGCCCTATGAAACTAACACATGTATTATCTCTATTTCACACATAAGGAAACTGCAGTTTAATGCATCAGACTGTCACAGTTTCTTTAAAACTCAGCCACAACACTATCTCCTACATGAAGTCTTTCTTGTCCATCAGCAGCCTCTACCCCCAACTATCATCTACCTTGGATTTATTTTTATTATACTTCTATATATATACAAGTTGTATCTGTTAGAATAGAAGCCCTCTGAGAGCAGAGACTGCTTCTTTGTCTTTCTCCCCAGCTGCCAGCATAGCAGTGGGCATGTAAGGAGCCACTTCAGAAGGATATGGTCACATAGCTAGTGTCAGAAGCAAGATTCAAGCTCAGGACTCTAGACTCTAGGTTCATTCCATCACACCTAGCTAATTAACTTACTAATGACAGTAAGGGGCCTCCCAATACATCATCAAGAATCAAGAAGCAGAATATGTAAATAAATAAAAAATTATCATATAAATTTGGTAACTGGGCCATCTTATGAAAGTATGCTCAAAGGAAGGTAACAATATGATGACATCAACACAGAATGCTGGTGGATTGTTTTCAAGTCTAGAAGAGAGAAGCAGCATAGTGCGGTGAATAGGACCCTGAACTTGGAGTCAGGGAAGATCTGGGTTTGAATGCTGCCTGCGACACTTACTATCTGTGTGGCCCTATCTAAGTCCATTTCCTCATTTCTATAATGGGAATAATAATAGCACCACGTCTCACAAGGGTGTAGTAAAAACCATAGGAGATATGTGTAAAGTGCTCTGCAAATATTAAAACTAGCTATTATTTTTATTATTCCTTAAATGGGAAGAAAATGGGCATTAAAACGCCCATGATAGTTATACTTCTCACTCTGAATATATCAGCATTCTAGTTTGCATATCAATCACCTGTAAGCTTTGGTTAGTGTAAATCAATTCTCTGGGCCCAATCAGCCCTGGATGAAAAAGCTAGACTTCACAGAATTTTAGAGCTGGGACAATTAACTGGTCCGATCTACTTAATTGTGAAAAAAAGGAAAATGAATTGCAGAGAGGCTAAATGTTGTGCCCAAGAGAGCAAATATCAGTGTCTTTCTATTATGATAGTGGTTTTCATCCACATGCCCAGCAAAAGCCTTTCAAGTAAAGAATCTATAGATGGTGTTTTCCCAAGTTATAAATGATCAAAGTGCTTTTCTCCCAACAAGGATAGGTGTTCCTCTTTGAAACAGTAACAATCACATCTTACTACTACCATCATTCCAGTCCTAAGGATGTGAGGGCCCAAATAAGCCTTTCTCAAATCTACAATAGAAACCTTCTACAACAGGAACCTTTTTCCTTCCCGTAAAGACCTTCAATAGCCACAAAGCAATAAACAGTTAATATCAAAGAAAGGACTCTCTCTTTTTATGAGTCAGTTCCTCTGACAATCACAGTACTTTAAGGATTTCTAACCATCCCATCTACTTCTTAGGGATTACGCTTTAGGTTCACCAAATAAATGATCAAGTAAATAATGAAACTTTTCAAAAGGTTTCTAGCTCTCTGCAATTTTCGGTTAAAACATACTCCTCCCTTGAGCACACACAAATTTATTTACTATCCTCTCTTGGGAGCTGCCAAGGACAATGACAATTGTCATTTATACAATAAACATATAATTTATATTATATAATGTACGTGTTGTTTATATCTTACTTGAGCCTACGGTATTAGTTGTATTATCTATATTTTACAAGCAGGGAATAAGCAAGCCAGGTTTTCTCTCTACCAGTTCTTGACAACTCCCCCCTCCCCGCCAAAAGTAGTCTTTTGCTTTCAACCCCACAAACAAATATGCTAATTGTGCTCCCTTTCTAGATGCAATTTTTTAGTTTATTTTTTAATTTTATTTCATTTAACCAAAAAGCAATCTGTTCTAACATCTTCCTCCTACCTCTTTTCCTACTGAAAAAGAAAAACGAAAAACAAAACTCTTGAAACAGATATATGCAGAGTTAAGCAAAACAAACTGGTCAAGTTCAAAAAGTATGCCTCGATCTGCACCCTGACTTTATTCTCTCTCTGCCAGGTAGTAGAAATGGGTTAGCAGGTTTTATTATTAATCCTGTGGAACCGTAGCTGATCAGCACATTGACCAGAGTTTTTAAATCTTTCAATGTTGTCTTTAAAATGCTGTTATTGTATAAACTGTTCCCTATTTTTTTTTAAAGACAACTTTTCTGGAATTCTCCTCTTCAGAGTTACCAGACCATTCACATACATTCCATTAGATAAGTATCCTTACCATGGGCCCTCTCCTGATTCAGGATCTCCCTACAAATACCACCCCTCTCTCCAATCAATGGCAATCAACCCCTTCACTGAAGGATTCCCTCCTGCAATACATACACATATTTCATACCCATTCAGGCAACAATGCAAGGGATTTCCTTCCTTATACATCATCTTTGCTGGTATGCCTCACCAAACATACTCCTGCCTACTCTCATTCTCCACTACACCCCAGCTCCAAATACTATCTGTACAAAGGAGGTTTATGCTCTTAGCCATTACTCATGCCTCCCTTTAAGCCCCAGAACAGGTGACCAAGAAGGCAAGAAAACTGACTCTTCCTAATGCCGCTGTTTCCTTCCTCAGTCCCCACACTGAAATCCATCACCTGTCCCTGCTTGTTTACTCATCCATTATTAGTCTCATTCAGCATTATACTGCGCTTTTTAAAACTGACTTTTTTAGATAATAAAGATGAAGCAACAGAATGGACAAAAGGGAGGCTGCAAGGAAGAAAGGAAGCAAGGAGAAAAAATGTATTTTAAAAAAATAATCTGGCTTCTATATCTAAAGTAATTCAAATTTAAATCTGCATTAGCAAATATTTATTAAATGAAGTCAACACAGAAATAAATAAAAAGGTTCCTAGTACTTTTGGGGAGAGATCAGGAATCTATCTAGAATGAAGAAAATTCTCTTAGATGATTCCAACAGACCATCTAACAGTCTTCAAAAGATACTGCAATAATCATATGCTTTATGATTTAGCCTAAAATATGATTGCCTAAAGAATAAAAGTATCACAAACGTCTAAATTCTAAGAAAAAAAAATTAGTTCCCTATGCTAGCTTCTACTAGAAAATTTCCAAAAATAAAATTATTGATTTCTCACAGTAAGTACCCTAAGAGAATAAAAGTTACAGCTTCAAATATTTTAATTCTTCATAAGAACAACAACCAAAAAAAATAAAGAGCTATATCTAATGTGAGAATCACAATAAAATATGTCCTCCCCAGCTTGTGGTTGTCCTTCATAAACCCTTGTGGTCCAGCGCATACACAACATACACATATGGTATACGCATGCACACACACTTGCATTCGGACCAGAAAAGGGAAACAACAAAAAAAATGTCAAGTGTAGTTTCAACAAGGGTGATTGATTTCCTACCTGCCAAGACTTGATTTCAGGTTTCTGCGATTCCCCTGCTACAATTGATGAAACCACTAACACCTAAAGCAGTGTAAGGAATGCAAGTGTTAGTGATATCATTAACTATAACAAACGATACACAGAATCCTGAACTCAAGACTTTTATTTATTTCCATTTCCAGTTGTTTTTTGAAATATACACGGGTGAATTTTTTAAAAAGGCAGCCAAGTATTTAAAAACCTGAAAAAGTTTGTAAACTGTGGCGATAAGGTACTTACTGGCACACCTAAAATTCGCAGCTTGTTTGGAGATCAATAAAAAGCATGTTTTATCTTACTACGGTTGCAAAATATTAAGCGGGCATTATGAGAATTTATCCTCAAAAGAAAAACTTGCCCATTAAGCTCAACCCAGCAGCCTATGTTTGCAGCATAAGATTTGTCACTGTGAATCAACTGTGAAGTAGCTATCAAAGTCTAGTTTGTGATACGTCATAAGCTGGTGATCAGATGGGAAACATGACATGAAGAGCAGGAGGGCCCACCAGAGAGGACTGTAAGCCTCTCTTCATCAAAGTTCATCTAACTGAAATAGTAATTGTGAATTGTAACTTATATGGAAGGGATTTTTTTTCCTTCTTTAAAGTTTAATTCAAAGTGACAAATATTTCTTACCCTTTGGACTTTTGTACTGCTGGACTGAGAAAAATGAGTGTAGTTTTCCTTTAAATCTAAGTATTTCTTTTCTTCTGAGGAATTAGATCCAACCCTTGAATTATTGGAAGGTAGGGGATTTTGTGGTATAATTTCCTTGGCAAAGAAAATAAAAAAATAAGAGAGAGAAAAAGCACCAACATTTAAGACCTTATTGAAATCTAACATCACAACAATGGCTTAGTTTTTTAAAGTGAACAGTTTTTAGCATGCATCATTATAAATTAATGTGCAGAAAATAATGGTTTAGTTACGTAAATCATAAATATCATTTTAACAATCAAGATGAAATATCATAACTAACTCTACCATGAAATATTTTTTTCACAATAAAACATCGTTTCAATATTTAAGAAGTTAGGTACTTGTTAGTTCCTTAAGTAAATATACTGTTACACATGTTAAACCAAAGAAAACCAACATGCTTTTGAGTAAGAAAACATGCTTGCAAAATGTTAGTGAAAATTAAGGGCTGTAAAATGTGACTTAAGGAGCTACAGAAGAGAAACTAATATACCAAATGCAAATTTAACGCACAAGATACTATTAAAAATACTAAGCAAAAAATGGTAAAAGTCAGAAAAAGTAATAAATTTCACATTTTTTTTCTTTGCAGTCAAGAAAATAATTTTAATCAGGAACACTAAATGCACATTAGGTCTACGCAACCTCACAGTGGCCTTAATAAGATAATTACAAGAACCAAAATATGTAAGCAAAACATTACCTCTTCTTGTGGAATATTTTTATCACTTTCAGCCTCAATTCTCACTCTTACAACACCTGACTTGTCCACAATCTCTTGAATCAGTTTTCCATTTTTTCCTATTACTTTGCCTATGGGTAAAATAAAGAATGAATCATATTGAGTTAAGAAACATTCTGCATTCAATTATTTAGTTATGTCCATAGCTTATTTGTTGTATTAACTGCAAAAGAATCCTGACTCAATAAAGTAATTTTACATGAAAAAGAGTGAGCCTTATTCATTCCTTGGGCCTGAACCAGTTGCTCAGCTCAATCAACACTTGCTGAATAGTCTATTAAGATTCACAAAAATGGAAAAATTCGTTTCTGTCTGCTGTTGTGTAACATTCCTTCTACATAAGTAATTCTACAAAAGGGAAAGTACAAAAAGGGGCCATTTGATAATAAATTCAAAATTTGATTTCTAAATATTGTTTGCTACGTAAATTTAAATTATTTGCCTGTGGTAAATTTTAAAAATTTATACTCTAAATTTTAAAATAAAAAGAGCTGGACACTACATTCAAACAATGGCTTGAAGAATTTGCCATAGACTCAGTTATAAGGGACCTGAGAGACAACACGGTCCAGCCTGTACTTGACCCAGAACTTGTTCTTTATTATCCCCAACAAGGAGCCATCCAACTTTGGCCTCAATACTTCAGTTGAGAGGAATCACACTTCTTCACAAAGAAGCCCATTCAAATTTCTTACTCTTGTTGCTTGGAAGTTTTTTCTTATATCAAGCATTTGAATGTTGACCTATTACCTCTACTTCTGCATAAAGAGTTAAATCTACATTAATTGGTTATCACCACAAATCTGTGATTTCACAAGGTGTGGGGCACCTCCTTCCACTAATATCAGCAAGCAAGCCAACACTGAGAGTTTATGTGACTTGAACTGAATCATACAGCTTAAGTGTCAGAGGTGATGTGAGAACTCAGGTCTTTCTGACTCCAGCACTCAATGCATTATAGCAATCCGTCCTTCTAAGGGTAATTCTAAGTCATTACGTCAACGTATTAAAGATAACGCAGTAGTTTACAGGTATAGGTACTGGACCTGTGATTTCATTGATGATGATGACAATGATGTTAACAATAATAAACAGCATTTATAAAGTACCTATTATGCACTAAGCACTTTACAAATATTATCTCATTAGAGCCTCACAACAGCCCTAGGAGGTAGGTGCTGTTATAATTCCCATTTTACAGATGAGGAAACTGAGGCTAAGAAAGGTTAGTGACTTGCCCAGGGTCACAGAGCTAGTAAGTGTCTGAGACTGGCTGGATGTGAACTCAGGTCTTCTTGACACCAAGCCCAGTGTTCTATCCACTAATCTATCCAGCACTCTCTATACTCTCGATCCCTACTGACATAGGTAAGTTCCAGGTGAGAAAGTTCCCTCTAACTATTCCATTTCAGCACCTTCTCAGCAACTTGTAATCTTAGAGGACCACCTAGAGCAATGACAGGGTAAGTGACTTGCCCAGGGTCACATAGCCAGTGCATGACAGAGGCAGGCTCAAAGCCAACTCTGTGATCTATCCACTATACCAGAGTAATGTTAAACATGTTAAACATGTTGGCCACAATACTCCTCGATGTGGCCCAAACCACATTAAAATGTCACTGGGAAACAAACTGGCAAAATAAATAAAAACGCAATAAAACAGAGAAAACATTACATTTTGAAACTAAGTCAACCTGCAGCCCACAGAGATCCTTATGCATAGATAAGTGGTCCCCACTTCTATTTGTACCTATGCTACCTCTTGGCAGAACCATGAAGTGGAAAGAACACTGAATTTGGAGTCAGAAGACCCAGGTTCAAATCCTGACTATGCCAACTTACGTGACTGTCATCTTGGAGAAATAGTTTACAAACAAGCACAAATTTACTGTGAAATCTTCGAGTAAGGAATATAGCCCATTGAAATGGTATTATTCACTAATATTTATTTAAATGCCAAAGCTATATTTGAGTAATTATCAGATTACAGATTAACATTTTATTCTTCCCCTTTTTCATAATAGTTCATCATAGATTTACTTGAGAAATTAATATTTTCATTGCTGCCACTGTGGATTAGTTTCATAGGATATATAATGAAGGAACTACTCTTTCAAAAAAAAATGCTAGCAATATTATAGTCTTCACAGATCACTTAGGGATAACATCACAATCCTAAATGTATTCAAGGGCTTCCCTCAGCCCCTAAATGCTCCCTAAAGACTATGGATTATGAAAACCTCCACCCAAGGGGCTAAAGATGGCCATAGGATTGATATTATCCACCCTACAGGGTAAGAATAATTTTGACCCTGAGGAAATATTCTGTTTCTCCTATTCTAATTAGAGTATCTAAAAACAGACAATACCCTTCTTGCTCTGTGAATTAGCCTCAGGTCACTTATCCTTCCCCTCCATGTAACACAGCCCCCACTGGCACTACTCCCTCAGCATGACTCCAACTCTCCTTCCCTACAAATATCCAATTCCTCCCTTGATTTATAAGGGTGTGCCTTTTTCTTAATCTACAAACACTTAACCTTTTCTCACAGTTTGCTCCCCATACATGTCACTGGTCGCTTCTTAAGTTATTTAGATTCACAATTACATTTTAAAAAGAATTAACAATTGTAGTAAAAAGAAGAAAAGCATGACTTTGGTAATATTTTCTATTAAAATCTTGGGTTATTTGTGAATACCAAGTAGCATGTGATTTTAACCAAAGCTAATGAAAGAAATCAATTGTTCAAGAGTATAAATGGGAACACTCCCCTCACCCTGAAGGATGAGTCAAATTTCAAGAAACATACAAGATATTTATTAAATTTTCCCTAAGATATTTGATCACCTAAACATAAATCATCCTGTCAGACCTAGAAAGAAAATTGGCCACATCACAACCCCCTCCAACCTCGATTTGTCTGCCAAATGTAACATAAAGAATACTTTATGATGATTGCTAACATTCACAAAGCAAACCAAAGCTTTTAACAAAGAACCATTGTACTTGAAAACTAAAAGCTATCAAGTTGATTTTTCTCAGCAGGTGTCTCCAGATAAACTATTCATCTGGGGCCTCTCTATTCTCTTTATAAGAACATGGGGAAAACTTCTAGTTAATGAAGATCATGGGTTTTAGTTATGAGATTATTTCTATATCCCTACAATGACATTACTTTGATGATGGGGATACAAATCTTCTGAATGTGAATCATGTATAAAGGAAGCATATATAACTCTTTGTCCTTTGACCAGTTAATTTCTTAATTAAAGGGGCCATCCCTTGACTCACTTCTTCAAGAGGCCTATTCACTGAATGGGCATTACTTCACTCTAAGTGAGTACATGAAAAGGCCTTAGCCTAAAAGGGCCAGGGTCTCCCATTGCATCCTGGGTCATCTCCAGTCATCCTGATGAATATCTGGCCACTGGGTGCAAATGGCTCTAGAGGAGAAAGTGAGGCTGGTGACCTTGCATAGCTCTCCCTCACTCAAATCAAAGTCAACTGCAAGTCATGTCATCATTTCCCTGATGCCACAGGCCTCTTTGAAAATGAAGGACAAACAATTCTGTAAGTAGACCGAGCTGCCTGAATGGGGACCCAGCTAGTTGGGTAACTCGGCTCGTCCTCTCCCTCTTCTCTCCAAAGGAAGGTATGTTTTGATGGTCAGAAGCTGCCCACTTAACTTGGGGTTTACTGGCTAGAAGTCTTTCTTTCCTTCCTTTCCCTCTCTTTCCCCCCCCCCTCTCTGTCTCTCTCTGTCTGTCTTTTTTTTTCACAAAACCTTAAACCTAGTTCACTCTGAAGCTCATAGATTGGACCACAATAGGTCCCTGCCCAAGCTCCACTTTTAATGGCTGTATTTTGGGCCCTCCTGACTTACAGTGAATGTCAATGGTAACTGTTTTTCTTTGGAACAGCAACCCTGAGGGTCTTCCCCTCCCAGATTGATTTTTTTTTCTTTTTTTCTAATTAAAGGGGCCATCCCTTGACTCACTTCTTAAAGAGGTCTGTTCTCTGAATGGGTGTTACCTCACTCTAAGTGAGTATGTGAAAAGGCCTTAGCCTAAAAGGGCCAGGGTTTCCCACTGCATCCTGGGTCACCTCCAGTCATCCTGATGAATATCTGGTCACTGGACCCAGATGGCTCTGGAGGAGAAAGTGAGGCTGGTGACCTTGCACAGTCTTCCTCCACTCAAATCAAAGTCAACTGCAAGTCATGTCATCATTTCCCTGATGCCATGGTCCTCTCCGAAAAAGAAGGACAAACACAACAACAAATCTCTTAAAAAATATGCCACCCTTTTGGCGCAATAAGTTCTATAATACAATATTTTCAGGTTTTTTTTTTTAAAGTAAGATGTGACCCTAACTGTTGGTGCTCAGGCTGGTGGGAACTACACAATGACAGGACCTTAGTCAACTACAGATGAATAATCATTTTGAATTGAAAGAGATTCCTTGGTGGAACTATTCAAAATCCTGGGAATGATTGTTTTACTTTATTATCAATTTAGATCTGGTACTGAAACTAGCCCTTTCAAAGCTCCAAAGCTAAATGACACAATTTTTACTCTATAAAAGATAAAATAAAGCCCCATGATACCAACACATTTAAAAAATTTTATAAAACTCTGTAAGCTGCCAAGGAGGTGCCAATTGACCTTGAAGAGGGAGTTTCCTCACCAAAGAGTTCCCTCTGCCAATGAAATCACAGGGCCAGCAGTCTCCTGGTCCTCTCTTACTCAGACTACAAACTGGCATCAAAGAGAGCTCTGGAAGAAAGGCTAATTAGAATTTGCTCTTCGGTATTACTTTTTTAGAACTATGAAGACATCTTCTGTAAATCATCTCCCAATTTGTACTTGCTTGTAAATATACCTAACATTTACTTGATATAAATATTACAAACATATACATTTACTTGATGCAAATATTATATAACTTAGGCTGTTTCTAAGCTATTAAAAATAGTTTAGTAATTTAAGAAGAGTGATAGAAAACCAAATTTGATATCTTTTTAAGCTCATTAAAACACAACTCCAACCATATAAACCAATACTCAAATGGACCTTTGATATCCATTCCATGGAGGACATACAGATCCCAAACCATCCATACCTGCCAATGGATTGATTATCTGCATACATCTTGCATAGTACTTACTGGTATAATACTTAACAATGGTAATACTACTATTAGTAGGACATACCTACTAGGTTCCTTGGAACTTGGATTACATCTTCTGCAAACTCAAGATAACCCCTGGCTTTTTTCACTGCATCCTGATCCTAAGGTATAGAAGTAAACATAAAGTTTCAAGACATCAAGTAGATAAAATGCAGATTTTTATTTTAAAAATCAAAAGGAGACTACTGTTTATTTACCTCTCCGTAAATATGAAATGTGCAAGTATCTTCATCTAAATCAATAGCAGTGACTCCGGGTACTTTTCTCGCTTGCTGAATATTAGCACCATGAGTGCCAATTGCTAGACCCATCAAATCCTCACGGACAATAAACTGCTCATGAAATCTTGAGGCAAGCTGTCTTGAACTCTGAAAAGAAATGCAAGGGCAGTTAATCTGGTTTTAAAATTAAAAAAAAAAAATCTTCTATTTATACCAGCCCTAATTTAAACAAGTATGCAAGATCTAAAGCACCATTTTCCTTGAAAAGGAATCCAAACTGTGATTAAGAATTTTTTATCAAAATGAACAATGTTATTCATATAGCACTAATACACATTTAGGTTACTAAATGATCTTTTCTATTAGAGGCATTACTACAAGCATGGAAAGAAAATCGACAAACTTAAAAGCTGTCTTTTTTTAACTTTATCTGACAATTCTGCCATAATTAACAACAAAATTAAGGTTAAAAAGTCTTTCAAAGATCAATAAGAAAATTAAGTCTAGTTGGAAAGCCAACTCACAAGAAATAGTGGGCCTCTTTAACTACCATTAATTACAAAAATTTATCACAATTCTAGCATATTACTAAAGGAAAATTAAGCATATCTGGCATATATTTTTTTTAAATCAACTATCTGAAAGCTTACAAAACTCTTTTACAGAAGAGAAGGGAAACAGACTCGTGCACTTTCAACTGCTGGACACAAAAGATAACAAGCAGCAAATGAAATAATCACTTGAGCACAAATTAACAATTAAAATATCCATTTTTCATTATACCAGAAGATATTTAATTTCTACAGGTATCAAAGAAGCTCAAATTACACAAAAATATCTTAACATCCCACAACTTCTTGAAGTGGGAAGAGCCTCAAAAAAAGAAACAAGTAAAAAATGAATAAGAAACTTGCTGAAGGTCAGTAATGGAGCCCAGACAATACCCCAGGGTTCTTACTCCCAGTTCAGTGTTCTTTCTGCCAACAAAGGGTAGAATTGGAAACATGTCATTTCGGAAGATGTTTACATTTTTAAACTCACAGAAACATGGTATAGTTTTCCTCCATTACTCAAACTACAACTACTCCGACCTAAATGTTATGTGATAACATTTTTAAAAACCTATAAAATTAGTCAAGCAAGGAAATCAGGTTGAAACAAGATCAAAACCAACTAGCTAAATAGTTCCCGCAGGGTTAAGAAAAGTATAACAGAACTATATGTACATGTTGACAGAGATAGAAAACTACTCTTCTGTTTCTTTTTCTGCAATTCTCAATCAGGACACAAAAAGGTTAAGAAAGAGTCTTGGAAGGAGTCAGCCCTCTCATTCAATGTGGTCTCACCTCACAATGCCTCACCTGTCTTTTCCATTGGTTTTTCATTTGCATGGGATTCCCCCAACCACCATCAAATGAAATGATTAATAATCAGAAATCCGAAAATTCAACAGTGATTGATTTCACCTGACATAAAAGCCTATACAAATTCATTCAGAATCTATAAAAATGTAGATGGCAGTACTATCACTGAAAATAGAGTAAACATGTCAATACAAAGTACTGAAGGAATAATTAAGTAAAATTTACTTTTAACAAATGATATAGTAAATTAGGAAAATATTCTACGGCAGAAGTCTAAAGATGGATGTTAAAAAGTTACAACTAACTAAAATGCAGATTTAAATAGAAATAAAAAGCAAAAAACCAAAGGAATAGACTTAGATACATAGCTCATTCAATTGGTATAAAAAGCCTAACCTGATATCTCAAAAGACATGCAAACTCAAACCTCTTTATCTTTTTAACACTGCTTTAATTTTTCTAGGCAAAAAAAAAAAACTGGATGTAAATAAATCAAAGTACTCATATTAAAGATCAATATCTAACTCTCTCTACATATGTCTTCAGCATTTCTAGGACTAGTCGCTCAAATGACAGAAGAAAAAGCAACTTACCTCCAGTTGTTTACTAGCTTCTTCATTTCTCAGTATCAGAGACAACTTAGTTCGAAGACTTCGAAAGTGCATATCAATCAGCATATTTGCCCTCTTTGTTGTTACGTCGCTGATGGACTATGATTAAAATCCATAAAATCATTACTAAAATAAATGCACTGAGCTAAAATAAACTAAAAATGGGAAAAGGTAAACCCACTTACCAAGATGATAAGTTGATAATTTTCAGAATCATATGTTACAGAAAAAGCTCCAACTGCTTTTTTGAAGTCCTTGTGTGATGATTCTTTGGCACACCTAGTAGTAAAAATACCATCTATTATACTGTAAGTTAATTTCTAGAGCTAGCAACCATTGGTATACATTTAAACACATTAATGTATGGATTTCTAATACTTGCCTTGAACGAAATATCAAGACTTAAGGCTGCAATTACATTTCTATTTAAAACTCAGTGTCCTTGCTATTCAGAGAAGCCCAGAATCTTGAGCTAAAAGTGACTTCAGAAGCCAATCAGACCAATCCATCCCTGAATAACGATCCCCTCCATAACATCACCAAGCCTGGTCCTCTAGCCTTTAAGGCCTCTAAATGTGCTTTCCCCTCTAAGGTGACTTAAATCTCTTCTGGAAATATTTTCTATATACCGATTTTTAAACATGTTGTCTCCTACGTTAGAATGTCATCTCCTTCAGGGCAGGGGCTATTTCTGTTTTCTTTTTGTTTCCTCATCTATCAGGACAGTACCTGGCACAAAGTGAATGCTTTAAAATGCCTACTGATCTACCTCCTAGTTCAGCCTATTCCACTTCTGGAAAGCTCTCAACTGTCAACAAATTCTGTCTTACATTCAACCAAAAATTGCTTCTACACTCCCAGCCACTGCTCCTAGTTACGAGGCCAAGCATGAGTCTTATCCTCTATATATGACAGCCCTTCAAACACCTGAAAATGGCTAACAAGTCTATGACCATTTCTCCTCTTGGCCAGGCCAGGCATTCCCAATTCCTTCAGCTAATCTTGATTTGGCATGCCTTGAGGCTCTTTACAACCCAGCCGCCCTTCTCTAGACACTTTAGCTTATCAATGTCCTTTGGAAAACATAACACTCAGATCCTCTACGTATCGCCTGAGCAGGGCAAAGTAGAGTAAGAAGTATATTTAATCCTCAAAAGGAGTTTTCATTTGCCAAAGTAGCTTCTATGGGGAGGGAGGAGGAGGAGAAAACAACCATACCTAATAAGAGCTGCCTAGTTAGTTCCATTGCAACCGATCTAGTTCATCTGAGTGGATGTAATGTAGCTACATTAATCATGCAGCTCTATGGCCAGAATAACTGGTTTTGTTATAACCTTTGTTGTTTCATTGCTATTGAAAACAATCATTTTTTTTGCATTAATGAGACCAAAATCAGGAGCCTATTCAGAATGGAGTAAGCAAGAAAGGAAAAAAAAATGACTCGTTATTTCATATTATACAAGCAAAAAAAACCTGTTTCTTTGAATTTTCCCAGGCAGTTAACTTTTTTTGGATAAAATTCAGTTCCCTCAGTGAGATTCCCTTAGGTGAAATTTTGAGAGACATTTGGATGCTCACCTCTCCATTTAAACTCAGTTGAGAAATTCTTAATTTAGAGGTGTTTGCTTGGTATTAAGGAGGTTCTATGCCAACAAACAGGCATAACCAAGCTTTATCCATCTGTGAAAGCTCTTAAGATAAGGCAATAGACACTGAACCACAGAATGTGCCAATCGTTTTGCCTTAAGCTATTCTATAGGGGAAAAAACCCACTAGCATTAAGGAGTACTTAATACATTTTCCTCAATTATGTTTCCTGATACCAGGAAACATAATTCTGCGACTGCCTTCCTTGAAAATCTTAAGTCTTTTTGTTAAAACACACGAAAGAAATGGAAAATTCACAATCTGACTTATTTCTTGTGGGGGGAGAGGGAATATGAAGAAAATAAATGCACAAAACTATTCCCATACACAAAGTCTATATACAGCCCCACATACAGTGACTTGCACTGAGCAGGTGCTCAAATATATTTGCTCAATAAATCTTAGTTCAGAAATCACATGTGAAAATTTTCTTCAACAGTAATTTGTTTCTAGGTTTTCAATTTCCCACTACGCTGACTGAGATATTCTCTAGCCAATATAGTGATTCAACCTTGTCTAGTGAATGTCTCTCTACCCTATAATGCCACCACTGAGTACTAATTCTGAAATATGACAATTTTTGAAAAGACAAAGTTTTAATTCGTTAGAGAAAATGAATGCATTTCCATTCCCTATTGCTGGCCACATATTCTGTGATAATTTTTTAAAAACAAATTGTACTTTAATTCCTAAGTCTCAAACTGACAAATTATTTTCCCATCCATTAAAATATTTCAAGATTTATTTATTTACAAGAACATCAAAAGCTACTGTACAAAATAACTGGTTTGTTTACTATTAAAATAGTATAGAAGGTTAACTTTTCAGAGGATCAGAGAATTAGTAGCTGGAATGAACCTTAGAGATGTCAGTCCAATCTTCCCATAGAACTGGTAAGGAAAATGACTCAAAGAGGCCAGGCCACTTGTACTATGTTTCCCTTCTATAGTTTTCTTTAATTTTGCAGTGCTCAAGATCGATTTTAATACTGCTAATAATATATTCAAACAACAGGATTATAAAGTAATATTCCAAATTTCAAATTCAGCAGCTTCAGATATGTGTGTGATAGAAGCAAGCAGTATATGGAAGAATAACATTTCCTTTTAGATGTCATCATAATCGAATTTGAGGGCAAATCATTCAATTCAATTTCCCAATTTTCTGACAATATTCCTAGCTGATATCAAATGAGTTCATAAACTGTATTTGTGATCTTTTTGCAAAGAAGCAGAAAATTCTTGCTGAATCTCACTGAATTTAGAAATTGTTTCAAGTAATTTTATGTGTTTTTATTTATATATACATGTGTCTGTGTATATAAAATATACAAAGTATGTATGCCATTTTCTGGACTTGGTAGCTTCACACTTACATTTGCCGTAAGTCCTCTGGCACTTCCAGTTTGATCTTATGGAAAGTGTCTTTTGTTGCAGGTTTGTTGGGATTCACAGATCTTAAACGCTCAATTGTGACAATTTCATTGTAAGTGGCATCACAGGCTGCATATTCTATTACATAAAACTGAAAAAAAAAGTAACAACAATCATCCCTAGTCATCATTTTAAAAATAGGAGACATTTGTTATGCCTATTCGAAGCAAGATGAAAGCACTGAAAAGAAAGTCTTTTGAGTGGAAAAAAAATCATATCAAGTTTAAAAATTTTTGAAACAAACAAACTGAACATTTAAAATACTAAAAGCACCTAAATCAAAAATACTTTGTAATCAGTTAGTTCTCTGAGAATCAAGAAATAAATATACACCAAAGATGACACAAAAGAACAATGGAAAAATGCATTTTGCCAACCTAAGGCCTCCCTACCTCGCCCTTGATCATGCGTACTTTAGCCAACCACCAGCAGCATGGCTCTTTTTCATTGGCCCTGGAATAAACCTATATGTAAAGATAAACAGAAGACATTCTGATTAATATCACTTTAAAATCTAAACAAAGACTTCAAAATTTTAAAAAAACCTTGAGTTTATTTATTAGATTAACAGCCAACACCATAGTATGCACAGCATAAATCTTAATATTCCTTTGATTAAATGCAAGCTCTCTCGAGGAAGGGACGGTGTCCTCTAACTTTTTTGTATCATTCTAAGGTGGTCAGTAATATACTAAGAACTTCCTAAATACTCATTAAGCACTGATTAGTCACATAAAAATCTGTATATAATTGAGAATGTTTTTCTTGACATGCTAAAACAAATATTTTCAAATATAAACAATAATCCACAATGCCTTACATTATTAATCAACACAGATCTGAAACCCAAGTATTAGCATATACCTACACTCAGGCTAATGGCCAGAAGCACAGCTATCCCAGTAGCATGACCTGACTACTGGCTGTGAATTACACATCTTTTGGATGCCACACTTGCTCTTACAGACAATACTGTCAAATATTTTGTTTTCTAAACCAGCCACTCAGCAGGCCAACATGATACCAACTAGTGCTAATGGCTCATGTGAGAGTAAAGTTTTCTGGCTTTGGAAAGAGAAAAAAAATTCCAGATATATTCTAAACTCCAAGCAAAACATCTTGTAGATAGAGTTGGTAAAAATCAAAATTAGGCTAAGATGTGTCTAGGCTACAGATTGACTAGCACTGGGAATAAAAAATCCATCACTGTTTGTCAGAACACAAATTTATGGGCTACTGAGATTAAGTCAGCAGCAGCATTTTCTTATGGAAGAGGAAGCAGACTGTCACATATACTAAAAAGTTAAATCACCAAAATTGTACACCTCCAACTCCCCTATCCTCCAAAATGCAGATACCAAGACGAAGTGACTTGCCCATGGTCACACAGTGAATGAGTGACAGAAAAAGGACTGTAACTCAAGTCTCTGGACATTGATGTCTAGGTCATGATATATTTTAAGTTCTATGAGAATGCACAGGAAATGGGAATTTTTTTCAAGAGCCAAACCAAAGCATGCCTGACAAGAGAAAATATAAACATGCTCCAGCTGAGGGTTTTAAATGCAAAACCAGTATTAAAATCTTTTGATTATCCTCTGTGAATATATATTAGGTCACACAAAATTAAAATCATCTCAACACATCTAAAGCCTCAGGCACTCATCCCCCCCACCCATTCTACTTCTTCTCCCCAAATGAAAAGCATTTAGGAGGTGGTAGGGTAGGGCAGAACCACACCAGTAACATCACCTACCTCTCCAAGCAGAAGTCAAAAGGATACTTACTTGAACACATAGATAAATACCTTATACCAATTTGCCTCAAATGTGCAGATGTCTTCCAACTATATTCACTCATTTAACATTTACTAAGGACTAGTTACTACAGTTCAGGACCATGGGATGGGCAGCAATGAAGGTGACACAAAAATGAATAAGGATCCTTTCCCCCAAAGAGCTTCAAGAATCTCAGAATGCCAGAGTTGGAAGAGACCTCATCACAATGAGCCCACATCTGAAAAACAATCCCTTCTCCAGAATTCCTAGCAAGTGGCCGTCCAGGCCTCTGTGCCCAAAGACCTACCTCTGGTGGAGAAGAACCAACCAACCATTTCCCAAGGCAGCCATTTCACTTTCAGATAGCTCTAAGTATTGCAAAGACTTTTTTCCTGACATCAAGCTAAATTTTCCTCTTTACAATTTCCACCCAGTGTAAGCCAAAAAGCACAAGGGTAATCCCTCTTCCACATGGCATCCCTCCAAAAACTTGAAGGACAGATATCCTCACATGGCATAACTTTGAAACCCTTCACCATCCTGGTAGCCCCTCCTCTGGAGGCTCTCCAGGTTATGGCTGTCCATCTTAAAATATGGCACTCATAACCAAATTACTACATCCTTTGTGGATGTGCTATTGAGCACTTTGGCAGCAAGGGTATTTTCAAAATGTAATAAAGTGAATGCCTCATGGCATTTCGTTTGGACTTTTCTCTTGGCCCTGAAAAATCCTACCTTCACATACCATCTGACCAGGTAAGACTACAACAGGACTATCACCCCCATTGTTCTATATGTTGCGCTTCTCTTAAAGAAGGCCAAAATAGCACTACATTTCTTACCTATCATATTCCACTGAAGTCACAGCCAGTGTAGTTTGAAGGGTAAGGAAAGGACAAATACACTCTGAACTGTAACATAAGCTAGAATTTAAAGGCCAAGAGGAAAGTACCAAATAGATGGGAATTTCAAGGGGGAGATCAACCAATCAATAGGTATTTATTAAGTAAATACTCTTGTGTTAGGCACTGTGAATACAATTATACAATCACAAATGTGACCAGTTTAGCAATTTATTTTATTTCATTTCTTCCCAAGAGTTCGAGGTACAAGAAACGAATATTTCAGAGCACAAGTTGTGCCTCAGAAATAATGGGGCTCCTTCTCAGCAATGCAAGGACCTAAAACAATTCCAAAGGACTCATGATGAAAAATGCCATCCACATCCAGAGAAAGAACTATGGAGTCTGAATACAGAGCGAAGCAGACTATTTTCTTTTTTTGTTGTTGTTTTGTTTTTTTCTTCTCATGGTTCCTCCCATTCTAATTCTTGGATACAACATGGTTAATGTGAAAATACATTTAATAGGAATGTATATGGAGAGCCTATATCAGACTGCATGCTGTCTTGGGGAGGGGGGAGAGGAAGGATTGGGAGAAAATTTAAAACCTGTGGAAGTGAATATCAAAAAAATAAATAAATTAACTTAAAAAATAAAAAAAAGAAATAATGGGCTTCTCTCAACACCATATATGTCACATTTTTGTAAAGTGAATAATTTCGAATGCACTAAGGGAGCTTACTATTTAAAGGAATCCTACAGTAATTTATGTTCAGTCCAGAATCTTTGTGTAAAATTAACATACCATTTTGTACAACTGATATTCATATACCAAATTTGCTTAAAGTGCTAACAGAAAGGTAAAATAAGCTATCATTTTAACAAAGTGATAATTTTCACTACATACAAAAAAACCACAAGGGACCAAGGTAAGTTTGCTCAAGGGCTACCATTTCCCAGGGATGTCTGGGGAAGCTTTCAAAGCTTAATGGTATTTTGTAGCTTCACAACCAGCTCGTGACTCAAGTCTTCTAACCGACATACTCCTAGAGGTTGAGGAAAGGAGAAAATAGAGCTACCTGTGGCAGGGCCAGGAAGCCAAAAGTAACAAAAGATTGGGCATTCCAGACACTGCTCACACACAAAATTTTAGAGATCGGTACTTTTTAAAAAAATGTCACCACGAACTGGGAAAAATACATACCCATTGAAGTATACCATTTAAGGAGAATTTAAAGAAAATATATAAAAAATCAACAAGCCACAGATCTCAAATACATTCTACTCCTCTTATACTCAAGTGAGAGCAGGGAACTTACCTCAACCTCATCACTTTCATTGATATCTTTATTATAACCTGTAGGAGGTGGGAATCTCACATCATGGAATGGAATCTGTCTCTCTGGCTGCCAACTGCAAAAAAGAAAAAAATCCATTCATTCAAATGTTTTTCTTGTTTAAATCAAATAGTGAGCATTTCCTACTGTGCATGTAATTTCTAATAAAAATAAGCAATATTTGGTTAAATGTAATCCTCCAATCTTTTTCTAGTATGAAAGAAAGCAAGTGTTTTTAAAATGATCAATTTTATGCTTAGAAGGGCAGTAGAAAGACACTCCAATGAAGAAGGCATGCAGCACAGTAGCCTTTTAGTTCCAACTACAGTATTTTCCTAACCACAACAAAGCAGCATGGCAATTTTTTCAAAATAATTTTTTCAATGATTTCATCCCCTCAAAGTTCTAAACTAAGGACAAAGCACGAATTTCCTCCAAAATTTGAATTAAAGAAGTTAGTAAATATCAGTACAAGTGTTAGTAATAGCAGACACACTTTTGACTTTCCAAGAGAACCTTAATCACATTCCAACAAGGACAGAAACAAATGCTAAATGCCCTAACCAAGCAAACTGGGGCAGTTGGCATATGAGCAACTCAAAACTCACTTTTCCCCCTTAATTTTTAGGTCCCACGAGGTCAAGCCTTGCCATGGATTCCTAGCTGCTGTTCAGTACAACGTTCTAGCATGCACTGTGCTGGTGAGGTCGTTTCAGCCACAGAAATCCGATGAAGAGAGAGCCTATAGGAGTTAGGTAAGTGGCGTGTTTTTGCTTTTTGGTTTGTTTTTTTAAAATAATGAGTGATTTTGCAAAGTTTATAATTTTTTTAATCTCAAAAAGTATAAAGCATTAAAAAATAAACTTTGCAAAAACAACATACGGATTCCACCAGGAAAGCTGCCAAATCTAAGTTTGGGCGTTGATGCTAAGCAATGCTAGTATTTTTCCCCTCAAGTAGAGACATTATAATGAATTAGGGATCAGTGAGCTAACAGTTAATTTGCAATAAAACCCCATTAATTCAGAACTTATCATAACTTGGTCATGACCACAGCTAAAGAAAAGCTTACCTTTACACCATCTATGGAGAAGTAACTATATGTGTTTGAAGGCTAACCCACTAACTTCTGCAATTAGGATTAGCATTTATTCTGAATTAGTGACGTTTTATTGCAAACTCAACATGCTAATACTTTGCATCCCTTATAATTATGTTGTTCCCAAAAGGATAAAATACTGATTTTTAAAAATTGATGAGATTATGTGGATACAAGTGATAGGAAATTTGCTAGGATGGAAGGTAAAGCTAAGACTATGTCTAAAGAAAACATTACTAGACATCTAAAACACACTACTTTTAGGCTATTTCTTCAGGCTAGAGAGATAAAAATGGAACATAATACAGCCTAAAATCAAATTTATTTTTGTAAAACTAGTTTTTATAGAAAAGGTATGTTAAAGATAAGGAAGAGAACACTTCAGCAGGAACCTACTCAATGATGACAGTATGGTGGAGCCCTACACAAGAAATCACAACCATGTCATGGACCCCAATTCAAAGTATAAAAAATTGGCTGTCATTTCAAGTTGCTAGGATGATCACTTGAAGACAGAAATACTATTCTCTGCAGACATAGTAGCTGCAGAAGATAATGAGCTTGATGACTTGAGCTAAGGATGGTATAATTTTAACAGTATGTAATGGTGATTGGGGAAAAAGGGCAAAGAATTGACACAACCCATTGTAATGATGACATTCACTAGATAAGACATTTTTGAATTCACAATAATAAATGAGTTTTGGGTCAGTATTTAATAATGATTATTTTAGACTGAGTGACTGAGAATAAGAGAAGAAAATTCAAGAGTAGTCAGTTAAAAAGAAAGGCCCCACATATGACAAATACAGGCAGGGTTTTGTTTAGTAGGGGAGACAAACAAGTAAGACCAGTCTGAAAAAACTAACTTACCAAGGGATCTAAGACCCCTTTGTGAAGAGTTAAAATGTAATATGCAGAAGTTTTCCAATATATTACCAATATTACTAGAAATAGAATCAAGTTCCAAAGCTTTTCATACAAGCCACATCAAGCAGACTTGATGGAGACATCATTAGGCTAACAATGGACTATGCAACTTCTGATATGTACACCACTAAAGAGAGATCCAACTGCCTACTGCAGCTGTAGTACCCCCTTACCATCCATACCTCCTTTCTCAAGTTCTCCCCAGGGAATGCCACAGGCCTGCCCGAAGCACCTAAGGATAATGCTTTTCCTTGCTCATGGCACAAAGAGCTAAAGGTGTGCCAACTCCTGGTCAGGTATAGTAAGTTTTCCAGATGCAAGAGTAGATTCAATGTGCTATCTTTTGACTCCATTTATGTAAACTATAACATATCCTTACTGTTCAAAGCTTCAGTAGGTAACATAATTCATAGTGAAATACTTTTCCTGAGATTTAAATATGCTAATGGCTGTCATAAAAACATACTTTACTACTAAAACAAAAATGAAAAAAAAAAATGAAAAAAAAAAATTTTTTTCCCCTTAACTTCCCAACTTCAACACTAATATTTTAAAACAATCACAGCTCATGAGACTACAGATGGGAGTATTTCCCTGTCTAATAGCAGAAAGTAGTCATTAACACTTACTATGATATAATTATCAATCCAAGAATAAAACCACCTCGTAGCTAATCTAAACCTGTGAATTCACTGGCATAGCGAATAAACTCCTAATGAACTAAAAATAATAAATAAATAAACTGCCTCTGCCAACGTAGATCACCAAATGCTCTGCAGCTTATGGTCTTCGGAGAATTTTCAGGCTCACAGGGATATTAAATGACTTGTCCAGGATCATAAAAACAGTGTATGTTCACAGGTCAAACTTGAACCTGGATATTCCGAACTCCAAGGCAAACTCTCTAGAGATCTACTAAGAGATGCTTCCATTCAAGGATTTATAAGACAACCAAACATTTGGTTTGGGGTTTAGGCTGCCAAATTTTACAAGTGTTTGACTTTCTTCTCATTCTTTATTCTTTTCTTAACAATTACTCTGAAAACTCTCTTCCAGACACTCAATAACAATTTAATGTTTCTTAGATATTTGATTTTTAAAAGTTCCTAGAATTTCTATAATCACTTCTGGATATATCTATTTAGTCAAAACCCTGTCATCTTATATTTTTAGAAAAATCAATGGACAAGTATTTAATAAGCACCTACTATGTGTCAGGAACTGGGCTAGGTGCTGGGAAATAGAAATACAATTAAACAATCCTTGCTCACAAAAAACTTACATTCTTATGGGAGAGGCAACAAGTATATATTGTCACATAAAGAGAATAAATAAAAAATAATTAAATATATGGTAATTTGAGAGAGAAGGTATTAACACAAAAGTGGATCAGGAAAAGCACCGTGCAGAAGGAGGAGCTTAAAATGCATCTTGAAGGAAGAGAAGGCTTCCATGAGGCAGAGGTGAGAAGGGAGTGAATTCCAGGTATGAAGAACAAATATATAAAAAGGCACAGAGACCAGGAGTGGAATGTGAGAAAATAGAGATCCAGACAGGTAAAATGATGTGTTCAAGGTCATACAGGCAGTCAGAAGTAGGACTGGAACTTGAGAGTTCCCAAAAGTCTGGTATCTTTCCTCTCCCCAGCATGTCAGTGATCTCTGCTTCCCTAAATTGCTCTAAAACTACAAGTCCTAGACTAAGGTATATAATAATAATAATATAATAAGGTATATAATAAGAAGCATGCTTGCTTTGTTGTACAGAAAGTAACATATAGCACTGAAATATCCACATCAATTCATCAACAACCACTAATAAGTGTGCCTACTTTGTACTAGGCACCGAACTAGGTGATAGGGATACAAAGACAAAAGTGAAACCGTGCCTATCCTCAAAGGGCTTACATTATGCTGGGGGAGGGGGCATACAACATATGCATAGAAAATAAATACAGGATATTTACAGTGATGAAGGGGAGGAGGGCTGGCAAACAGCTAACAATTAGAGGTATCAGGAAAAACCTCTAATCCTCGAAGTAATTAAGGGTTCTGAGAGGCGGAAGTGAGGTAGAACATTCTAGACATGGGAAATAGACTGCTGAAGGCATGAAAGTGAGGTAGGCAATCCTGGAAAGGAAAAGTAAATGGGCCAATGTGAACAGAACATGGAGCATATGATGGAGAGGCATGTATAATCAAGCCTGGATATAATGCTTGAGCCAGATTACGAAGGGCTTTATATTTCAAAGAGAGCAGTTTGTATTTTATCCTAGAGACAAGAATGAGCTATGGAAGATTCTTAAGTAGGGGGGATATACTGATTTTATATGAAAAACAGAGGTATTAAAGGGCCAAATCATTCCAAAGGGCTGAATATTTAAATGTGCTCATGCAACTTTTGGCCAATTAAATGGATATTCCTAAAAAGGCATACAAATTAGGTTTTTTGTTGTTTTTAAGAAATGAATAATTTGTAAAAGATGGAAAATCAATTTACTTTATTGTTAGGCACAGCACAAAAAAAAAAAAAACCTGTTAAGACAGCACATTTAAATCTCAAAGTTCCTGGAATGTACAAAATCTAGTTTGAGAAACTGTTATTAAACCAGTTGCAATTATAATACTCCTAAAACTTAAAAGTATCTAAGAACCTTTGGAAATGTACTAAAAATACAACTCTATGATTTCAAAAGTTCAGCACCGAAATGTCATTCTATTTCTTTTTAATAACCTGCTAATTCTTAACCAGCTCAAAAAACTCACGAAAACTTTTTCTGACTCATGTTGCAGTATCCCATAGTAATATAGTTGGTATATAACAACTTTTCTTTTTGAAATTAAAAAAATAATAATTATTAACATAAGCAATAATTATTTTAAGCAGTCAAAAATTACTATATGACCATTTAAAGAAAGCTTTACACAACCTTGGTCTTATATTAAATTATGTAAACTTTTAAAATATTTAAAACTTTTATGAGTGATATTTCAAGTATAATCAGGATTTGACTCTTTAAAAAAAAACTTGACTGTAAACCACACCTCCAAGGACTTACTTGTTTTCAAATGCAACTGTTATTGAATCTTCATGTACATCTTTTACAAATGCCTGTTTAAAAAAAAGAAAGAAAAACACAATAATTAATTCAAAGTCCAATTAGGTTCTACTCCTATGTTTCCTTATGATATGAAAATAACATTGGGTAGTAATGCAGTGGTGAAAGGAACACTCAAACAGCTTAAATTATGGATTTATGTAAAGAAATCTTAACTTAGTTCCTACATTTATAGATCACACCGATTTTTTATAATCTTTAAAATTATGTCAACGAATATTTAAAACATTTTGGCTTCAAACTAAAATTTGCCATTCTGAAAACTGAAAACTTTTAAGACTAGAAATAATGAAAAGCAGTCGACTTCTTCTAGGCTCATATGAATTTATATTAATAGTTCAGATCTGCTACAGCCTATTTCATGTTCCTCATCACTAGTAGGGAGTTGATCAAACAAAGTTCTAAAATTCTAAAGACTAAAATGCATTATGTGATTTTAATAAAGTATTTGCCTTAGTGATCATACAGTAAGTTATATTTTAATATAATAAACTGGGTTTAATTTCCTAATCTCATGAGTCCTTTGGGGGGAAAAAGCGCATTGTGATGGCTTTGGTTCAAAGTATATAAGCCTAAAGAACTAACTCTGCAAACTCTCAAAAATGATAATACAAACAAAAAGCATTTAATACATTATCACCACCATCAGTGTTAATCTCTATTCTGTCTATAATTTTGGTAAGCTATAAAATTTAATTTCGCTTCACCAGTTACTTAAAAGGAGAATTTATAAAGATGCCAAGAAAAAACAGCATAGCAAAAAACAAATGGGTTTGGACCCACACTTTATTCCATACCACCATAATATACACTCTAAATGGATCAACTATCTGTTAAAAAAGCAAGTTATAAAAGAAAAAAGAATTAGATGGAAACAGGAATATATTTGCCTTAACTATGGAGAGAGATGGATATTTTTAATCACTCAAAAAGAAATCATTAGATAAAAATTCATTTAGTAAAAGAGATTAAATGATTTTGTATAAAAAGCCTTGTTTTTTTTTTAAAATTAAAAGAAAGCATATTAAAAAGCATATCAAATAAAAGTCTGAAATACAGAATCTTCAATATGAATAAGTTATAAAGTTCAATGCTGCAGGGGTATGGGGAACCAGGAGCTCTAAAAGACATTGTTGGCAAGATTCACTTCTGACCAACAATGATCTAAGCAAGTTTTTCTTCACTCTTTTCCTGTCCTGGCCTCTTATATAAAAAAAAGATACCCAAGATTATAAAGGAAGCCAATTCTACCGAAATCCATTCATGAAAATATTGTAAAAACAAGTTCACAAACCCCAGGTTAAGAATGACTGGTTATGGACAACTTGAGAAGGAAAATGCAAACTTGACAGCAAACTAAAAAGATGCTTAACCTGCATAATAATCAGAGAAATGAAACTACACCAACCACTTTTATCCACTAAAGTGGAAATTTAATGCGACAAGCATTTATTAAGCACCTACTAAGGGCAAATGCACTTAAGTCCTGAAGACATAAAGAAGAGAAGGTGAGAGTCGGAAGGGACCTTGATGGTAACCCCCTAGATACACAAAAAAGGATCCCCATTGTAATAAACCCTAACAAATGGCCATCTCAGCCTCTACTTCCTAAACTGTAAATCCAACTATGTCACACAAACCCCTCAATAAACCCCAGGGACCAGTAAACTCCATGACCTCCAGGATTAAATACAAAATCCTTTGTTTGGAATTCAAAGCCCTTTATAACCGAGCCCCACCAATCTGGCCCTACCTTTCCAATGCTCTTCAATCCAGGGACTCCAGCTTCCAGGCTGTTCTACCCTTCCTCTCCCAGCATTTTCTCTGGCAGCCTCTCATGCCTAGAATGCTATCCCCTCCTCCTCTTCAACTACTGATCTTCTAGTCCTAAACTAAAAGCCCACCCTCTAAAGAAGTCTTTCCCAATCTCCCCCACCCCAAACCTCTTAATTCGAGAGACCTCGCTCTGTTATTGACTTACTATTTATCTGGTATATAGCTTGTTAGTACACACTTGTTTGTTGTCTCTCCCATTGGATTGTGATCTCCTTAAGGGCAGGAACTGTCTTTTACCCCTTTTTATATCCCCAGCTCTTAGCAAAGTGCTGGCACACAGTATACACTTAATAAATGCTTATAAACCAACTACTTTAAGACCAACAATGTAGGTTTCCCTACCACCTCCAGAAGCAGCCCATTCCACTTTTGAACAGCTATAATTATTAGGAAGTTCTTCCTGACAGCAAACCAAATGTGCCTTTCCAACCTCCACCCCATTGCTCCTGGTTCTGAGGCCACATAGAATACGTCCTCCACAATGCAGCCCTTCAAGTACTTGAAGGTTTCTATCAGGTTCCCTCGGAATCCGCTCTTCTCCAAGGCATACAATCCAAATAAAATAGTCCCTACACTCAAGGAGTTTTTATTTTGAGGAGATACGATGTACACAATGTACACAAATAAGAAATACGTACGTGTAGTTTGGGGTGAGAAGCTTAAACACTGTTGGCGAAATGCTATATTGTAGGTAGCAGCACTTGAACTAATCCCAGAAGAGCTAGGAATTCCAAGAAATGGAAGTAAATAAAGAGTACATTCTAGACATGAAGGGCAGCCTGTGCAACGGTCCTGACATAGGCAATGGATAGAATGCCATTTACAGGGAATAACAAGTAGGCCAATTTGGCTGAAAGAGAATGTATATTCTGGGAGTAATATAAAATTAAGTCTGGAAAGATAGACTGAAGCCAAATTGAGATGTGCTTTAAAAACCAAACAGAAATCTGCATTTTATCCTAGAAGAAATAGGGAGCCATCAAAGTTTTTCTCGAGCAGCAAAATGAAGTGGTCAGACCTGTGCTCTGGCAACTGTTTGGGTGCCACTACCTACACCAAAGCCTTTCCTCTACACTGGTTAAGCTTCTCTCATACATGGCACACATTTTTATATTTCTTACCGGTGTGCATACTGTATGTTCCTGACCTTACTGACTGGAGAGAAGAAAGCATGAAAGCAGGGAGACTAATTAGAAAACTGTAGTAATGAGGGAAATGAGGACCTGAATCAGGCTTGTGGTCATCAGAGTGTCGAGAGATATTGTGGAGTAGAATGAACAAGGCTGGGTAATGGATTGGTTTGGAAGTGGGGGGAAGGGGAGAGGTCAATATGACTCTAAGCTTGCAAAGTAGGGGAACTAGAAAGATGATCATTAAGAACAAGCAAGAATAAACCTAAATTAATTTCCCAGCGAATACTTTAAGATTATACTTCAGAACTTTGACAGGAACATTTATTAGCAAACAGAACAAAATCAAAAAGCCAAAATAGCTTTTTAAAAAGAGTAACTCTAAAAAGAACTTATAAAAATATTTTTAAAAGTTTGATTATAATTAAACTCTGGATTATTTAAAGTAGTGGAAATGTGTAACAAATTACTGAAAACTATGTATAAAAATGTGCAGAAGAAACTATGTAGTCGTACAGAAAGGTCTTTAAACAACTGTAAACATCATGTAATCAAACAAAAGATAAAGGAGTGAATAAAACCTTAGAATGATCTGGTAAGCCACTTTATTATTAAGATCATGCTCCTTCTTACTTGAAATGTTTTTAGTTTTTTTTTTTTTTACCTTCAGAGAATAATGTGGGAAAAAGAAAATCCAGTAACATAGATAAGGAAAACTGAATAGTGCACCTCTAAATAAAACAGTTGGCCATATAATAAGATTCAGAACATACCGGAATACCCGGAAATTATTCATTTGACAATTCAACTTTAATAAGCAAAACCTACCTTGACCCTTCTACTATACTTCCCCCCAAAATGTTAAGAAGTATGCATTCAAATAAGGAGACACTTCTGCTTCAAGTGAAGAGAGCCTGATATTTTTACACCAATCATGGGTGCTGATAATAGATGATGGGCACTTACAGGTGTGTCAGGCTTCCACCAGGAAGTTCAATACTAGTTCAACGACCTACAATGAACTATTAATCACTTTTGAGCTGAGGTCAATGCCGAAGTGAAAAAGAGCATTGCTCCGACTAAAATCCCTATAGGCTCCTTCACAACAATGCTGGACACCAATGGAGTAAAAACTGTAAAGAAAAGAGTTCCTGGAAAGAAGCCTCCTTTCTATCGCTTTAAAATATAGATATGATACAAGTATGTACACTTTACTTAAAACAATCTAATAGGAGAGCTCACTGCAGATGACTTCTGAGTTCATCGTTTCTCTGATTTGAATGAACATTCTTCAAAACCATGTAAAAGTTGAGCATGTACAGAAAAGCACCCCCTTGCCTTCTGTGCAGAAGTGGAGGACTATGGTGGTATGGAACACTGCAAACATCAGACTTTTTAGATGTGTAGGTTAGCTTACCCACACTGTGTTTTTCTTTCTCTGTTTTATTCTTTGTTTTAAGGGATGGCTTTCCAGGAGAGGAAGAGAGGGAGACATTAGGGAAATGTAACATATAAGAACAACAAAAAATATCAATAAAAAAATTCTTTTAAAAAATAGAAACCATTTGTAATATATAGCCTGATTTAGGGGAATATAATGGTAAGATAAGTCTTTTCTATGACCCTCTTGGGGACATGTGCAACATTTACCTCAGTTCAAGATTGAGTGATGTAAACTTGGCACTGGTAAGGGCAAATTCAACCCTGTATAGCTTAATTTTAACTCCACCTCCATGGATAGTCATGGGGAATTTAAAATTGCTTTAGCTAAAGAGAACAGATGGAAGATACCATGCACTTCTATTCACTCTGCACTCCTTTGCAGTATAACTTCATTTGCTTCAACAGCAAAAGCTTGCAGTGGCTTCAAAGACCAATCGAGTACCTGCTAGAAAAAGGCATGTTGGTTTTCCATTTGCTAGGCATTCCTATTTCTCAGATTGTCATGAAGAGGAAGATGACCGTAGAAACAACAATTTTCAAAGTAATGGGACATTTACAAACTGACCTCTCCCCAAGCTAATTTTTTATATAGCTGGTTGAAGAAAGGACTTGAAATCAAGATCTGGATTTAAATATTGCCTTACACATACTCTGTGATCCACAGGCAAGTCAGTGTCCTGAAAAACTCTCCAAGACTAAAAGATCACAGAGGATCTGTCAATCTACATTAGTGGAAGGAAGTGCCACACCATAAAATTCCCGAATGGATGAAATCATGGTCTGGTAGAATAATGACAACGATGACAACCACCACCACCACCACCATGGAGATGGAGAGTGGCTTTAACAAAGCAAGGAATATGTGCTGTGTAGAATTATTTAGGGTGGATATGAACTCCCTTCTGGTCACTCGCTAGTCTAACTTCTGCCAAGGTATCCTTCCCCCATAACCCAGTGCCAGCTAGCTCACTTCCTGAGCTAGTGACTTTTTATACTTGGTATGAAGCTTTTTAGTTGAAATATCATTCTATATTTAAAATCTAAAAATCTATCCAAGTAAATCTAGCATTTCTAAAGGCAGTATCAAAGGCTATGTATGATTCCTAGGAAAAAGAAATAGAAAGCTTTTCCCAAGTAGGGAAACGTCTTAAGCAAGAGAAAAATCTCCAGAAAATTGAATTCACAAGTCAATCAGGAGAAAAAAAAAGAGAATCCAAAAGGCACATAGTATCTAATTAAAGGGCAGGAAAATAAAACAAAACTCTAGGTTAGTTTTATCACTATTATAAATGAATTTCAAATGATAACTTAATTTGTACAAAGTTTCTTCTTATAATCAAAGTAGTCTACAAACCTGAAATCATGTACCTACACTTTAAAAAAATCAACAGCTTGACAGAGTCAAAACCATTCTCAACTATTACTGTTACCAACAATACTGAAACAATGGCAATCTTACTACGGAGAAAACTCCAACATTAATCAGTGTCATTTACTTATAAGTGACAATGACAATTTAGCAACAGAAATCTAGCAGAGATGACCCACCTATATATGAAAGCCTTCTTTTAAAAATGAATTTGAAATGGACCTAAAAATGACATCCTCAACAAAAAAAACCACAGATACAATAACTTCGTGGAAGCCGATGATAGTGATGAGATAACATATCAAAACTTCTAGGACACAGCTAAAACAGTCCTTAGAAGACAAATCATATCCCTGAGAACATACATGAACAAAACAGAACTAAATATGCAATAAAAATTAGAAAGCCAACAAATTAACCCAAAATAAGTACATAAGACGAAATCTCAAAAATTAGAGAAAAGGATAAATTGGAAAACAAAGACTACAAAACTGATAAAACTAAAAGCTGATTCTCCGAAGATTAACAAAATTGTTAAACCTTTGGCCAAACTGACTAAAAACACAGGTAGGAAAGTCAAACAAAATTAAAAATGAACAAAGTGAAGCTTAAAGAAATTAAAAGTATCCTAAGAACCTACAACACAGTTGTAGGTCAGCAGAATAAAAAACTTAAAAGAAAAATAGGGTTACCTACAAGAATACAAAATGTTCAAGAGAACTTAAATAATCCTATTTCAGAAAAGGAAACTGAACTAATTATTAAAGAGAAGGGAACCCTGCTCCAGATTTCTAGAATTCTATTTTCTCAAAATTGATAAAGCACTCCACCAGGTTCCCTTCCTAAGACAAGTATAGTGTTATTAACTAAACCACGGAAGGATGAGGCCAAGAAAAAGAACTACAGACTAATATTATTAATGAGCATCAATTCAAAAATTCCTAATAAAATCCTGGCAAAATGATTCACTATGATCAAGTGGAATTAACATGAAGGATGCCAGGATAAACATTAAGAAAACAAGCAACATAATGAATCATGTTAAGAAATAAAAAAAAAAATCTCCATTTCTTTCCAAGATGATCTTTTATTAGTATTCAATCTATATTCAAAGAAATTCAAAAAACTATTATTCAATTCATAAATCCAAATGTAATTCTCCAGCGCAAAAAGAAGCTGTATCACAGGAACTTCAGCTAAGATTTTAATTTAAAAAAAGAAAAACATCCTAGACTAAGACATTCAATCACGTTTTTGTTTTCTTATCTCACTCATGGACAATATATGAGAGTATATGTCCTATACAGCAAATAGCACTGATTGTTCTACCTCAGCATTGTTAAAAGAAACCATTTTACAAATCTTAAAGTACTTCAGAAATACTAATTATTCCATACTAATAATTTCTTAAAGCAAGGAAGATGACTACTTAACAAAAAAAAGCTATTAGAAGCCTAAATACACTAAAAGCAGGAACCAGAGGTAGCATGGCATAGACACCCAGACAGCCTCAGAATAAGGGAAGACCCAGGTTCAAATTCCATCTCTGACATATATTGACTGTGTGACCTTGAGCGACTAATTTCACCTCTCAGTATCCCTCAGCAACTCCCTAAGACCATGAGGTACAGAAAGATGGTGAAGATCTGCGCTGTAGAGGGATGTCCCTCCTTACACCATTGAAATCAGGGGTAAATTTAAAAAAAAAAAAAGGACATAGGAACCTGAGGAATGGTGGTGTAGAAGGAGAGAGGGAGAGCAGGCAGGAATGGAAAATGTTGAGGACTGCTCTGGTTAAGTATATTAGTACCAGGAATAAAGGCTTGTTTCTAAGGGATAACGCCAACAGGAAGATGATCTGAAATGACAGCGCTGTTCAACATTTTGTGTTTTTATCCTCAGCACATCAGCAGGTATTTAGTATTTATTGATTGCACTGGATAGACAAATGTACAATAGCCATAATATGACAGTAAAGGGTTATGATTTATTAAAATCCCAAAGTCAAGTGGAGTCATAATTATGTTCCCAACATGTTTGTTCACTTCTTGAAATGTCAAAACATTTTCAAAGAACAGTAGCAATATGCAATGTAATAAATCAAACAGCTTCACAAATTTAAGGGCATTTTAGGTACCACTAGTTACCATCAAGAAATTCTAGCCACTGTGCCTAGCACATAGTAGGTGCTTTAAAAATGTTTGTTGATAGTGGAAAGACAAGGGGAAAAATGAAAACTCTGGTTAAGCAACACTCTCTACCTCAGAATTTATGTGGTAAATGCCCTTAAAGAATAGAATATGGTTCCAGCACACCATGGCCAGTATGTAAATATTTTAATAACTAACATGTAGGATGCATGACTATCCTAAGAAATGAAGTTGTTAGGATGTGAAGCACTGCTTGGATTTTACAATGCCATCCAATTATGAACTTGAGATAATCAATTGGTGATAGCATCTCCTCCTATATATACTTAGTGACAGAAGCAAAAATAGCAATCCTTAAATATGCTCTAAAAATGATGTCAAATTAAATTTAGTTTATTAAAAAAGCTATCAAGATCAAAAAGTAATTGATTTTTTGTTAAAACTCTAAAATACAGCCTTTAAAAGCTCTCCTCATCAAGATGTCTTTCATTCATGTTAAGATCATACAAGATTCCCCAATAAATAATTATTATTATATAATTGTTAACTCTAATTATCAACTTCAAACTAAGAATAAAACATGTACATGCAAAAGGTGTTTGTTGATGTCACAAAAAATAGCTTGCCAAGGTCAAATCAAAAGAGGGATTCTCTACAAATTGTGAAGCCCAGGTTTCTCCACCAATATCAAGTCCTGATACACTGCAGTGACTCCTTAAAGAGATGTACAATATATTCAAAATACATTGACCTACTAATCCCTACAGGAAAAACAAAATGTCTGGAAAGAACCTATTATCCAGATAATAACATACAGTTGGATGGCAGGTCAATCAAGTGAGTATATATTTTAGGTAGATGCTGCAAAGGGACAATGTGCTGGGCCCAGAAATGAACAGGAAGAAAAGAACTAGGTGGATTCCATTAGAGAACAGTCATTTTAATGATTCTAAGCTGTTAAGCAAAGCGAACAACCATCCTTTCTGCACATACGCTCTACCAGCAATGGATGCATCTTTGGGGACACCACAATCTCTGAGTTCATGTTTTGGCTCACTCAAAGGGCAATAAAAAGTTGCATGGTGGGCCCCCAAAGCCATAACACCAAGGAGTCAAACACATAACCAAACAGCAGGCTGCAATCATCTCAGTTTAGCCTGCCCTAGATTAAAAAGTAATTGGAAAATATTTAACAAAAATAAATAAAAATACAATAGAGCATATATAATGTTAATATGTAGCATTCTAAGTCAACATGTAGCTACATGGATTCGTAGCTGCATGG
>NC_050582.1:32071383-32147131 GCF_011100635.1 Trichosurus vulpecula
ATTCCCAGCCAGCGGGGCAAAGAGCAGCCCCGTAAAGTGGCCACTAGTCCCCCCTTTGCGCCGAGGCCCAGGCCCGGCCGACTCGCCGAGCCCCCTCAGCGTCCGCCGTCCGCCCGCTCCGCCGAGCCTCCCAGCCAAAGCCACGCACCGCGAGCGCGGCTTCTCGGCCGGTGGGAACCCGTTGGGGATGGGGAGGGGGGAGGCGGCATTTCAGAGAAACGGATCGGACCGACGGACGGAGGGACGGAGAAAGAGAGGGGAGGGGAGGGGAGGAGAGGAAGAGGAGGGAGCGGCGCTCTCGCCTCGGTCCGCGGGTCCCAGCTTCCCGCTCGTCCTTGCCCGGAGCTCCCCCTCTAGCAGTGGGGAATGAATCGGCACGAGAGACAAAAACACTCGGGGCCGTTCCCACGGGCGCCCGGGGCCTCAGGGAGGCGCGGGGACCGCGCGGCGGCCAGGCCCCGGGCCCCTCCTCCCGCCCTCCCTCAGCCCGTCGGTCCCTCCCCAAAGCATCGGGCAGCCCGCGCAGGGGCCCCGGGAGCCCAGGACACCCAGGGCGGGAGCACCGTGGCCCCGGAGGGAGCAGGGGCCAGGGACTGGGGCCTTTCGCGAATAGCAGTACCTTGTAGAAAGCGCCATTGGAGCCCCGGACTTCCACCACCAGTTCCTCCATCTTCCCGTCGCCCCTTCTAGGACTGGAGCCCGCCACCGGGAGCCGGAGGGGGAGGGGAGGGGACAGGAGGAGGCGGGGGAGCGAGAAGGAAGGCCCCGCTGCCACTGGGGACTGCCGCTGGTGCCGCTGCCGCCTCACGGCCGGCCCAGCAGAACCCGCGCGCGCCGGGCAGCCGAGCAGCCAGGCCGGGAGGCAGCAGGCGGGCGGGCGGGCAGGCGGCGCCGTCACTGTGGGCGCCTCCCGGGCTTCGCTGAGGCTCCCCCTCCCCCTCGCGCTCGCTCGCTCGCACGTTCGCTCGCTCGCTCTCCCTCTCCCTCTCGCACTCTCCCTTCTCCTTCTCTCAGCTCCTCACCGGAAATGAAATGAAACCGAAAGGGACCCGAGCGGGCGGACAGAGCCGTGGGCTTGTCCCGCTCCGAATGTAAACACTGAAATCCCGTCACGTGACCGAGGCCGCGCCCTCGCCGCCCTCCCTCCGCCCCCGCCCCCGCCCCCGCCCCCTTCTCCCGGCGGGGCCTCTCACTAGAGCTTTTCACACCCTTCTCTCTCTCTTTCCCTCCCTCCCTCTCTATCTTTTTTTTCCTCTTTCTCCCCCTCTCTCCCTCGCTCTTGCTTTCTCCCTACACGGATCGGGAGGCTGAGCTCAGACTAAAAGGCAACAGCAAACACGCGGCAGCCCAAGGGAAGGGAGGGAAAATGGAAAGAAGGGGCGTGCGCATCGGTCGCCGAGGGGCAATTGGGGACCGAGCCTGCCTCTCCACTCTGCGAGGGCGGGGGTGCCGGGAGAGGGGATCCGGGGGGCGCGGAGGGTGGAGGGCTTGTCAGGGTGGTGGGAAAGCCACTGCCGGGGAGGGGAGGAGGGCCAGGCGGAGCCAATCAGCGGGGACCTTGAGCCTGCGACGTGGGCCTCCTGCTCACTCTCTGGGCTGTGTGTGTGTCTGTGTCTGTGTGTCTGTGTGTGTGTGTGTTTGGAGGGACTCCCAGTTGGGCTAGGGGAGCGGGCTGCCGGAATTTGAAAGGGGGAAAAGAAAAAAAAAAGCTTGCATGGGTCCCTCTCCATTGGAGGAATATTTGACCGTTAGAGCCGTCTGGAGTAACGGACTTCCCCGGGGCCCGCTCCCTATCCAAGGTGGTGGTGGGGCGGGGCCGAGGCTCCAGGCCGGCTTCCTAGAGCCACAATCAATCTTGGCTGCTCTCCTGGGGGAGGAATTGCACATTTGTCTCTGGCTCTGTGTTCCTTCCTTCAAGTCCTCGTGAGTGTGTGTGTGTGTGTGTGTGTGTGTTTTCCACCCAGTGCTGAGTTAAGCACACTAACATATGTGACCTACTGAATAAATTACAGTTTAGGATAATAAAAATGTTTGGTGATTTCTCATCAAGTAGACCAGTATTTATTGAACCCCCTTTCACCCAGTGCTGAGTTAGGCACACTAAGGGCCAGCTTCGACCGAATAAATTACAGTTTAGGATGCTTTAAAAAATTGCTTATTTCTCATCTATGCAAGTCAACCCATATTTATTGAACACCTTTTCACCCAATGCTGAGTTAAGCACACTAACTTATATGACTGAGTAAATTACAGTTTAGCGTGTTTAAAATATTTAGTAATTTCTCATCGAGTCGACCAGTATTTATTAACTGCCTTTTCACCCAGTGCTGAGTTAGGCAAACTAACTTACATTTTCTACTGAATAACACACAGTTTGGGATGCTTAAAATATTTGGCAATTTCTCATCCATTCAAGTCAACCAGTATTTATTGAGTGTCTACTGAGTGCCCGGCCCTGTACTGGCTACTGGAGGGATGTGAGAGAACCATAACACAGGACCCCTGTTCTTGAGTTTTCCATCCAGTGGAGGCAGCAAAGCTAACACACAAGAAACAATGAATACATTATTCACTTGAACAAACATTTATCAAGTGCATACTATGTGCAAGGCCCATATACACAGCGCAGAGCACAAAGTACTGTACGAATTCAGGGTAGAGGGAGAACAACACCCGCTGCTGTCATTGGGAAACACTACATAGAGGTCAGACGCCTGAATTTCAACCTGAAGGGAGTTGTAAAATATGGCATTCCCTCAACCCGTCCAAGTCTTTGCAACTTGTGTAATTCTTGTCCATATCTTTCTGTAAATGCTCCATAAGAGATCCACCCCCAAACAATAGAGATCTTCCTCTGGTCTTTCAATGTTTCCTGGATGCTGATCCAAAACTCGGGCTGTATATCTGTTTTTCTTCACTCTCACTACAGAATTGGCCCACATCCTTTTCTGATCCTGCTTGTCCTTGATCATGTCTTGTACACTGCTTTTTACACACAAATCCTCGTTGGAAATGTGCTGCAGCCTACTTATACCCACCCACTGTGTGGTTTTCCTCATCTGTAAAGTGAGGCAATTGAAGGAGACAGCCTCTAGGGTCCTCTCCAGTTCTAAATCTATGAGTTTGTAGCTTTGGCCAAATAGCTTTGCCAGAAGAATGCTTCTGCAATACTTCAACAAACTGATTTCACAGATCACAACCCTTCTATGACTAAGGAGATGATCCACACGATTTCCCGTAGTTGAAAACCTCATTACTAGAAAGCCAAACCAATTCTGTGTCTCTCAGAACTTAGCTAGGCTGGTCAAGATGAAATAGACAGGAGTCCATCACCTGCCCATATTCAAAGCCTTTGGGGCTTGGTAGGACCAGACTGACCTGCCCCTGGGTTGACACACCACGGTGAGGCATGTGAATAGTACTTCAGTGTTGCATGCTGAGGTTTCAAAGATGGACTTTTTCAGAAGCAGCCAAGAATCATTCAAAGTGCTGCCTGTCTAATTGCATATCACAATTTGGGCAATATGCAGTTTTAACCAATACTGAAAAGACAGCATGGTGGAGTCCAGCACCCTGGGTTTAAGTCTTGCCTTTCCACTTACCAATTGTGCAACCATGGACAAAATAGCTTAACCTCTCACTCAGTGTCCCAGACAGCTCTCTAAGACTAGAGGTTACAGAGGAAGTGCAAATCTTCACTGGTTGAGGGAGTTCTGAAAATTACCCTCCCTACCCCCCTCTCAAATTAAAATCATGTCTGAAAGAGATAAAACAGCCCTCAGTCTTCTGAAATGGAATCAGCATAAAATACCATATAATAAATAATATAAATAAACTAGATTTATTTTATTAAGTAGACTACCCAATAAGTTTATTTATTATGTAAGTAAACTATCCTATGAGGTGGTATATGAATATATAAATGGGACATCTCAAGGAATCATTTTAAAGAGACAACTTATTTTAAGAAAAAAGAGCTATGATCTATTGAACCACTTACAACAATGAATAAAATATGAATAACAAACTATAATGATTCAATTAATCCAAATTCAAGCAAACATTTATTAAGTACCAACTGAGTGCAAAATACTAGCCATTAAGGAAAATTTAAAGCCATCATGGATCAAACAGTACTGTTGAGGCATATGGCACATGCACAGCTAACTAAGAAAACTGATTTTGGGCTCCCCTAGCCCCATCAGAGGTCTTTCAGCAGAGGATAGATGACCACTTTGCAGTTAGGTTGTAAAGAGTATTTTTATAAGAGACCAGATGCCTACATAGCTACTGAAGTCCCTTCCTACTCTGACATTCTGTGAAAATAGTGTCTGATAAGTATTAAGGGAGGAAAAGTGCTGCTTTGGAATAAAACCTGGAGCTTGGAGTGAGAAGGCCTATTATCTCTACTGCTTAATAGCTGTATGACCTCGGACAAGTCATTGACCATCCTTGGTCTCAAATTCCTCATCTGTATAATGACCTATAAATTTTCTTCCAGCTTTGACATCTGTTAATCTGTGAAGTGAGTTAAAGAGATGCCAAGCAAAGGGTTTTATAAAATTAGAGGAAGCGATCATTATTGAGTAGAGAATGAGAAAAGGCTTCATTACGGAGGTGACAATAATAATGACAGGCATTTCAATAATACTTTAAAGTTTGTCAAGCACTTTACATATGTTCTTTCGCTTCATCCTCACAATGACTCCTTTGAGGAAATTGAAGCAGAGATAAAGTGACTTCCCCACGGGTTAGAGAGCTAGTAAATGTTTGAGGCAGGATTGGACCCTAGACTTTCCCAATAAGAAGGCCAATATTATTGACCATAGATCTGGGCCATGGTGCCTCTGAGTATTTCAACTGGTCTATAAAGGATGTGCCATTCAAACTTACTTCCCATGCCTTGGACTGGCAGATGACACCAAGCTGGGAGGAATGTCTAACATGCTGGCTGATAGTCAGCACCCAATGAGGACTTAGGGTAAAATGATAGATCAGAGCTAGTAAAATTGAACTGAACTGCTGATTACGATGAGTAAAATATTGGCAAATATCTAACTGATGAATCGATTAATTCTAATTCAAACAAACACTTATTAAGCATCAGTTGAGTACAGAACACCGGGGATTAGGGAAGATTTAAAGCTTGTTCTATTAGAGATAAATGTAAAATCATCCATATGGCTTTTAAAAATATCACCTCCATGATAATGATTCACATTTATGTAGAGATTTAAGGTTTGCAAAGCACCTTCCTAAAAATGCTCCCTGTGAAACAGATAATGCAAATATTATCATGCTCGTTTCATAAATGAGCAAGTTGAGGTTTCTTTGGGTTAAATGGCATGCCCACTGCCACGTTACTAGTAAATAGTTTTACTGACTTCAGGCCCAGCATTCTTTAAACCATCCTACCTCTCCAAGTATAAGATGAGGTGAGGGGGGAGAGAGGGCGAGGCTAGACAACTGTTCATATGGAAAAGAGCTTGGGGGTTCAGTGGACTGAAAATTCATTATGAGTCAACAGGTAATATGGCAGCCAAAAAACTGATGCAATCTTCGTCTACTTTAAGAGACAGACAATGTCCAGGAGGAGGAAGGGGATAGTCTTGCTACACTCGGCCCTGGTCAGATCACATCTGGATTATTGTGTACATTCTGGGCACCACATTTTAAGGACAAAGATTAAGAAGCTGTAACATGTCCAGAGGAAGGTGACGAGGAAGGGAAAGAGATTGGATACCTCGGAATATGAGGATCTGTCTCAGAAAGTGAAAAAGTTAGTCTACAGAAAAGTATTTGAAGGGCTGTTTTGGGGGAAAGGGGTTGTTTCAAAAGACTTGTTTCTCTTTGGCCGCAGAGAGAACAACATAACCAGACCAATTCATCTGTAAAAGTTGCAGAGAGACAGATTTTTGGCTCAATCTAAAGATAAACTTTCTGATAATTAAAGTTATCAAGAAATAGAATGAATTCCCTCAGGGGCATTCCAGTCTTCCCCTCACTAGATGTTGTTGGAGGAACACTTTTTCAGGGCTGTTGTTGAAGGGATATGTAGAGATGTATATGTGGCACTCAGGTGGCACTCTGAGATCCATCTGGCCAGTGTTCATCCTGGGGGCAGCCATACCCCTAGAGAGGAGGCAGGTTTTTCTATTTTGTGCTGGCTCATTGGGGTCACACTGTAGAAATCTGGGGGAAATATCTAACACAAAGCATGGTTAGGGCTCATGTCTAGGATCTTTGCAAAAGCAATTAACAAGTTCCCTTTAGAAAATTATTCATTGTACAAAGTATTGGAAGTAAGGTAGCTATTTCTTCCATTTATCACATAAGAAATGTTTAAAACACAAAAGATTTGTTAGTGCACATTAACAGATACTTAAAACAGGAAACAATGTCCACCATTCCTATTATAGTTTTCTTTTGGCGAGGCAATCAGGGTAAGTGACTTGCCCAGGGTCACATGTCAAATGTCTGAGGCATTATTTACTCAGATCCTCCCAATGCTAGAACCTGTGTGCTATGTATGCCACTTAGTTGTCCCACCTCTTATACTTTTCAAGGAGGTAAATTCAACTTGATATGACTGCAAAAAAAAATGGTATTTCACCACTTCAGATCTTTACTGTCCAAGCAACAGAAAAGGTCAAGATCTCTTGGACATCTACAACATGGGTTGGGCTTTCTTAGTTCTTTCAGTTGTAGCATCCTTCAGGCTTAGTGATAAAAGGGAGAATAATGGAAACTTCTGGAGGAATTTGGAGGACAGGCATACTTGGTAGACCTGTGAATTGGTCCAACTATTTCATAAAGCTTTGAGAAACTATAACCTTTTGAGAAATGGTATAGTTACAGGAATCATTTCCCACTGGATAGACAGCATCAACTCAGTAATTCTTAAACTCAGGAAGTAGCTGCCAAGACTGGAAACACCCATCTCTCATTATTGATTGCCGTGAGGTCAACTGGGTTCAGGAGAAAAAAAAAAAACAAAAAACAAAGTGAAAAAAGGCATCCAAGGACTTGAGGTCCAGTCTTAGGCTTTCCTAGGCAAGCACACATTCTTAGAGGTAGGTAAGTGGTATAAGATTTAGAATATGGGACTTGGAGTCAGGAAAACCTGAGTACAAATCCAACCTCATGTTCTTAATAACTTTGAGATCTTAAGCAGGTTACTTAATCACTTTTAGTCTTACTTTTCTCATCTGTAAAATGGGGGTAATCATAGCTCTTATAACATGGAGGTGTTGTGAGAATAAAATGAGATAATGTCTGAAAAGTGCTTTGTAAACTTTACAGTGTTATATCAATGATCATGAAGCAGCTACGTGGCTCGGTGAATAGAGAGTTGAGCCTGGAATCAGGAAAACCTGAGTACAAATTTGACCTCAGACACTTGTTAGCTATGTGACCCCGGGCAAGTCACTTAACCTCCTTTTGCCTTAATCCACTGGAGAAGGAAACAGCAAACCACTCCAGTATCTTTGCCAAGAAAACAAGGACAGTATTGGCATGATATGGTTCATGGGGTCACGAAGAGTCAGATGCTACTGAACAATCGAACAGAATCAATGTTTATTACTACTACTACTACTACCACCTCAGATGCTCATAGCTGCCATGGCCAATCCCTGCTCTCTGGAGGTCTAAGGCAGAGTCCCAAGTGACTCAGTCAAAAGAGAGGAATAGTTTTTGTATCTCCTTTTGTAGCCTAGTGAGTGGGCCGCTCTTCCTGGCTCAATAGCAAATCATCTTTGACACAGCTCCACAGTTATGGGGACCAACCACAAGCCATGGATCCTGCACTGGTCCCCCTTTAACAAGGACTTAGAGCTTATGTGCAGATCCATGGGAAATGCTCTAGTCCTTCATCCTTGATATAAATAAATTTTCTTTATTATTTTGAACTTAGAAAATACCAATAAATATGATCATTTCAACACACAAAGAGGAACAGAAAGGACAATGTTATATGAAACCACGTAGTTCTATTACATAGTTTAGTTTTTAAGTGTATATTAAACATGGTAGCAACAAAACTACCTTTCTTGTCTATGTCTGTTTCTGAACCTCCTTTTGCTTTCTTCTGTGCATTTTTGTTGTTTCATTAAGTACCCATTCTTTCTTTTCTTTTCCTTTTTTTGTATCACTGTCACAATCCACATTATCTCAGCATCCCTAATAGAAGCCCTGTTTTATAACTAATAAGCATTGTCAGGCAAAACAAATACATTGGCTATGTCTGAAAATGTATACCTCATATCTAGTCCATCACATTTCCCCCAAGAGGGAGGAAGTGTGATTCATCATCAGCCTTCTGAAGTCAGACTTCTAAAGACTTTTGATGTTGTTTTTCTTTATGTTATTGTGGTCGTTGTGTAAATTGTTCTCCTGGATTTACTTCATCCTGTATCAATTAATAAAAGTCTGCCTAAATTTCTCTGAATCTGTCTCTTTTGTCATTTTAATGGTGCTATTATCTTCCATTTTATTAATATATTAAAATGTGCTCAGCCATTGCCCATTTTAAGGGTACTCATGTGGTTTCCAACTCTTCTCTATTGAACATGTGGGTCTTTTCCCTCTGTCTTTGACCTCTTTGAGGTATAAAAGTGTTATAGCTAAGTCAAAGAATATATACAATTTAGTGACTTTGGGGTTATAGTTTCTCAAAGCTTTGTGGAATAGTTGGACCAATTCACAGGTCTACCAACTATGCCTGTCCTCCAAGTTCCTCCAGAAGTTTTCATTATTCTCCCTTTTATCACTTTTGCCAATTTATAGACATGAGGTAGAGCTCCAGTTGTTTAAATTTGCATTTTTCTAAATATTATTGATTTAGAAGAGTTTTATATGGTTATTAATATTATTCATTTCTTCTTTGGAAAATCACTGTTATGTATCATTTAACCATTTTATCTTTTGGGAAATGGCATATATATATGTATGTATGTACATATGTATATGTATATGTATCAATTCTCTCTCTTTATGTGTGTGTATGTATATATATACGTGTGTGTATGTATATATACATATATATTATATATATAGATTAGTAGATCTTTAGAGAGATAGTGTGGTATAGTGAATAGAGAACCAGCCTCAAAACCTGGGTTCAAGTCCCACTTCTGACACACACATTTGTTGTGTGACCCTTAGCCTTTTAGTGTTCTAGAATATTCTTTAGGCCTATAAGTTTCAGATAAGGTGTCATTCTAGAAATTCTGTATAATAATTAAATTACAGGTCCAGTCCCTATCAAAACTTCTTACCAAAAAATTGCTGCAAAAGTTGTTTTTGTTTTTATTTTGTTTTGTAGTTTGGATTTGGGTTTTTTTGTTGTTGTTTTGCTTTGCTTTGTTTGTTTGTTTGTTTGCAGTTGAAAGTATTCCTTTCCAGAGAAGTATTGGCCTTAATGGCAAGAAACAGTTATTTGAGCGAACAAAGCAAGCATTGCTATTGACAATGGAATAACCACTGAGTTCATGCAAAGACATGATTACTTTGATTTAAGTGCTATAAATGTGGGGACACAGGTCACTTTGTTAATGCTTGTCCTAAATCTATGTTTGGAGAATGTAAACCACCAAAAAGAAAAGAAAAATAAAGAAAATTATTGAACTGGAAGAAGCAATTGAAGACATAGAAGAAAGACTCTTCTCTTGAGAGTCTCAGTCAAGCCAAAATTGAAGACCAACAAAGATGGAAGTCCAGAGCTGGGTAGCCCTTGAGTCAAGATGATTCAAGATGCCCAAGAATAAAGAAAAGTACATAGTTCAGTAATGAGAAAGAACCTAGTTACTGAAACTGATTTATTATTTACATATTACTAAAACATAAACATCGTATGACACAGTTTAATTGGGCTTAGCATTGCCATGGGACTTTTGAATGTAAAGAAAATTTGATTCACCAGTTTTACAACTTTGAAACTAAGAATACAAAGTTTGCTTTCATAGAAAACAAAAAAAAATTTAGTAGTATCATGTTTCTCAATTTATTTTGAAAGAGTGATAAAAGTCCAAATTTGCTACTAAAACCATTACTCCAATAATCAGTTGCATTCAGTAATAGGAATAAGAAAAACCAAATTGCAAAAACTGTCATGCTGCTACTGCAGACATGCATGGAAGATCTAAAATATTAAAAAGCTTCCAAGATGTTAAAGCTTTATTCATGTTTCACAGGTCAACATAAGCACTTCCGAAGTCTAATTTGTTTATGAAACCAAAAGTTTTATAAACAGCTGTAAAAATTGAGTGACTCCATTGTGTTCAGAAATATACTTTACTAAAGTTTCCAATAGAATTTTGGGGAAAAAAAGAATAGCAAGATTTGGATGGATGTGTTTTGCTACGTATTCTTTCTTAAATAAGGCTCATTTAAAAAATTTTAAAAATGATTGATACCTAAAGCCACCCTCCTCCCCTCAAAAGAAAGCAGTGGCCACCAACAATGAAGTGCTGTGCTGTATTCAGCAGCTGAATCAAACAAGCAGTGATGCAACCAACAAGCAATTACAGAGTACTTACTGTCTGCCAAGCACTGTGCTAAATACGGAGATACAAGCACAAAGAATGGAATATTGCTACTGTCAAGAAGTTCACATTGTAATGGGGAAGACAAAACCATACTTAAGTGTCTACAAAACAAATATAAAGCTAAAAAATACAAATATAAGCAGAATAAATAGTCCAATACAACACAATAGAGTTTGAGAGGAAGGGCACTAGTAGTGAGGAGATCAGGAAAGGTTTTATATGGAAGGTGGTGTCTAAGCTTCACCTTAAAGTAAGAGAGGGATTCTGGGAGATTGAGGTAAAGAGGGAGTGGATTTCAGGCATGGAAGACAGCAACTGCAAATGTATAGAAATGGGACATGGGGTGTCATGTGGGAGAGACATAGAGAAGTGATTTACTGAGGTCAAGCAAGAACAGTAGAAATAAATAAATTCTCCCCAAAATGGGGACTTACTCATTTTACTGATATCCCTTGCTCACATACATATATAAATATATATACATACATACACTCATCTATACATATGTGTGTAATATAACTGTATAGATAATATACATACATGTCTCTCTGTATATATTGCATATACACATAATATTATACTTAACATAATATTGTATTATATATTATATTGTGATGTATACATAATATTATAATATGTAAGTATAGAAGCTCCTTGAGGGCAAGGACTATGTCATTTTTCTCTTTACATCCTCAGCACCAAGCACAATACCTGGCACGTAGGAGGTGCTAAATAAATGCTTGTGTATTGATTGATTGATATGATGGGAAAGCACTGGGTATGGTTGGGAGACAGAGGCTGAGTTTTGGGAGACTCTATGGTACATGGAAGGGAATGGTATAAGATAGGGATAAAAAGATACATGAGAAAGGCAAGGAATAGAACCAAACTCTGAAGACTCTTTAATAGAAATTGAAGGCATATGAACTTCAGGCAATAGGGACCTTCTGAAGATTTTTGAGCTATCTTCTTTAAAAGACCTCCACAATCTGGCTTCAACATGTTATGTGGTATAATTGGAAAGGGACTGTTGTGTAGTAGTTTGGAGTAAGGAGATACTTGGGTTTGAATCTCACTTCTGACTTTTATTAACCATGCAACTTAACTTCTCATGGACTTGTTACTTAATCTGTCTGAGCCTTACTTTCCTCATCTGTAAAATGAAAAAATAGTGGCTGTAGTACTGACCTAATAAAGTTACCCTGAGGATGAGATGAAATAATGTGTTTGAAGTGCTTTGCAACCTTCAAAGTGTTATACAAATGGTGGGGTATCCCTTGTGTAAAAGGATCCCTCCTTAAACGAAACTCCTAAGTACATTTTAGGAACCTCTTATTTCTTTCTTTGGTTCATCTGACCCTTCCAATGTGGGATCTATGAATGTCAGCATATGGTGTGCCCCCACAGGGTGGCCACCATTTCCCCCTTACAAGCATTTTGGCTTTCAGGGCATCAAATGTAGGATAGGCTTTATTCAACACAGTAAAAGAGGCACAAAGAACTTATACCAATGTTCATACACAGTCAAGAAACACTTTTTGCTTTTGTGTTGGGACTTCCACATTCCCAAGGGGACGTATACAGTCTTTCAGACTTGTAATACAACCCTAAATGCTGTGTATTTCCAACAAGGAAAAAGAGCTCAGTGTCACTACAAAGGTAGGAGAAACCTTTCTTTCTTCTGGGTTACTCATCTTCAGGGACCTGGAAAGTCCAAAAAACTAACAGTATTACCCTGGATAGGGTCCTTCTGACAAGAGGCAACATCCCACTTTTCTCCTACAGGTAGGAATCCTGCGCCTTTTTGCTTTTCAGCTGCCCTTTCTTCCGGTCATTTCTGTAGGCTTCTTTTCACCTCTAGTATACCATACTGATGCTGCTGTTAGCCATTTTTGACAGGTGTTCTTTGTCACTTTGCTGTTTACCACTCTTTCTGCAGAAGCTCACCATGGTGCCATGGCTCCCGGTTGCTTACTTACCTCTTATGGCTTTTTACCCTTTCACATGAGCTGTTGCTGTTCTCCACTGTTTATTCTCTCCCCTAATAGATGATAAGGGCTCTTGAGCAGCTGGACCTTGGAGGGATTACACTGATCTATTTTATAGCTCATTCAGAATAAAATAGCCAGGACCAAAAACCTTTAGGGCTACTTGAACCTCTGCTCTTTCAGGAATGGCCCCAGTTCAGAAGTGCCTCTGGGACATTCCAAACTTTTTGTTCTTTCCTAGCTCTTCCCTCCCACACAGAAGACCTCTTAAGCTAGCTGTGGAAACCTTTTCATTCACCCTGCTGAATCCAAAGTCCTGTTTCTCCACTTCAAGCTGTTGGGACAAATTGGTCCCACGTGTCTCGCCCCCCACCCTTCTAGGCAAGATGCTTCCTGCTTGGTCAGAATCTCTCACTGTGTGAATCTTAAAGCTTGGAGATGTTTTTACTTCACTCTTTGTCCCATTTATCTTCTCCTTTCCTGTTTTATTTGGTGGCAGCTGAGCCAAGCGAAGCATATTATCCTGGGACCTCACTAGACTCTTGAGGAAACCTTAAAACAGACCAGGGCTGGTGGCTCCTCTTAGTCATAGGTACCTCTGACATATAAGGGCAGGGGAAGCAGGGGTTCCAGTCATCATGTCAAAGATTTATGTTTCTGCTCTGTTCACCAGTATTGCTGTTGCTGCTGTTGCTTTTCCAGACTTAGTTCACATGGGGCAAACTAGGTGGCAAAGTGGATAGAGCACTAGCCTTGGAATCAGGGAGACTCATCTACATGAGCTCACATCTGGTCTCAGACACTTCCTAGCTATGTGATCCTGGGCAAGTCACTTCACCCTGTTTGCCTTGATTTCTTCATCTATAAAATGAGCTGGATTTGTATTTAAGTTTAAAGTTTAAAAAATTACAGTAAAGAGATAAATAAAATGAGCTGGAGAAGGAAATGGCAAACTGCTCCAATATCTTTGTCAAGAAAATGGGGCCATGAAGAGTTGGATATGACTAAAATGACTGAACAGCAACCACAACAGTTCCCATTATTCCCTTATGCCTACTCTCCATTCCAGTTAAATAGGACAACTGTTCCTCCTCTGTGCATTTTCAAAGATTGTTGTCTCCACTTAGAAGGGTTGTCTGTTTCATCTCCTCCGTTGAGATCCTTATCTTCCTTCAATGTCCAGCTCAGGTACCACATCCTCCATCAAACCTTCCCTGATTCCCCAAGCTGAAAGTAGCCCTCCTCGAAATTCCTAGAGTACTTCTTTGAATTTCCTTTTATGTGATATTTATGAACAAGTTGGATCCTCCCCCTCCCCCAGTAGACTCTAAGCTCCCTGAGGACAGAGTCTATGTCATCTTTCATTTTTGTATCCCCTGCACATAGTACAGTGATAGCAGGCACAATGTAGCTGATTTATAAATGTTTGTTGAATGGAATTAAGTTTCATTTCTAGCAATATGAAGAATGGAATAGAAGAATAGAGAATGGAAGAGGGCCCAAAGTAAATGGAAGGCAACAATATAAGAAATATGGCTGTGAAGAACGGAGAGGACTTGGAAACTAGTTGGATAGTGAGGAGGTAAAGATGAGAATGAAAGTCAAAGGGAACACCAAGGTTGTGGACATAGAGACTGAGTGCATGACAGTGTCACAGATGGGAGTGGTAAATTCTGAAAGAATCTGCCTAGGGCAAAAATAATAAATGCAGTTGTGGATATGTTGAATTTGAGATGCCAGTGAGACGTTTGAGTGGGGCTGTCCTGCAGGTAATTGGAAATGTGAGATTGGGGCTCAGAAGAGAGGACAGGGTGGAGATATTGAGTTAGGATGGAGATAGTAATTAAAGCTGTGGGACAAGATGACATTGTAAAGGCAGAGTTCTCTCCATAGAGTGAAGATCATGAATAGATCCTTGGGAAACACTCACATGAAGTAGTCAGAAAGATGAGGAATCAACAAAGGAGTCAGGCATAGAAAAGTAAAAGAGACAGGAGAACAGAGTGTCTTTGGAACCGAAGTTATAGAGATTTTTAAATAAGAGCAGTGGAGAAGGTCATTGAAGATGCTCTCTTTGGATGGCCATCTACTTTAAGTGGGGGGTTGGACTATGGAGAGAGGAAAGAAGAAAAGGTTTCTAAGAAGTTGAGATTGAGACAAGAAGTACCTGAGTGGAGTGGGAGGAATGTTGAGCAACATTGGAGTACAGCATAGATGTAGAGATAGAATGCTCTGATCATAGCCAGTCCACGATGGTTTTATTGGTTAGAAATCACCACAGAATGATGAAAGGAAATTTACAAAGCTCTCCTAATTTGATGGGAAAATCCCTTAAGAATACTCAAGTCCCTTTGTTCAGATTCTATGCATGTCACTTTATGATTTGGTGTCTCAAGTGGACTTGTCAACCAGGAAGGAATGCTCTGATCAGGTAACGCAGTAACTCATTATCAAGGCATATCTAGCTCCCATTTTCAATCCATTGGCATTCTGATACCAGCCTCTTGGGAATCTGGCTAGAATAAATAGTTCTTGTGCAATCTGATCAGCCCAGGGTGAACTAATAAAATTGAATTCCTGAATCTTCAAATTAAGGACCAGACCCTGGACCCTCTGTGATGTCACAAAAATACTAAAATTCTTTGAGACACTACCTGAACAGCCGGCCAGTTTCCATTTTCTCTTTAACACCGCTTTAAAAAAATTAAAGTTTCAATACCATGCTACAGGACAGATATGCATTCATTTGTGTGATGGAAAGGAACAGCTGTTGCCCTGCTCTGTAACTACATTATTCCGGTGTTTTGGATCTCATAGAATTCCAGTGTTACTGCCTTCCCAAAACAGGTGTTGGCAAAGATATTTATGTGTCTACCTTGTTGAACAACTGCATGGTATGTTTAGTCCTGGTTCGGGGTGGGGGGGGTAGGGTGCTGAGGCCCTGCTAGTGGGCGGAGAGAGAAATACCTTGGGGCCAACTTATTAGCAAGAATCCATTCAGCTAGAAGGCTGGACAGGAATCTTACCCAACAAGTAAGCAACAAAAGTGATTGACTGCAGGGGCTTTTAACCTTTTTTTCTGTCTTCTTTGGAAGTCTGGTGAAACCTACCAACCCTTCTCAGAATAATATTTTAAAATTCACAAAATCAAATATGTTTGATCACAAGGGAAACCAACTTTATTGAAACAGTTATCAAAACATTTTTGTTTAGAAAATAAGCAAAATAAGGCTAAAAATGTAACCACCAACAATAATAATAATACTAGTCAAGATAACAGAAATGGATATTTTTGACCCTATGGCAGGGGCCCCTTTTCCCCTTGCACTGGTATGACATAGTCAGACCCCAGGTTAAGAACCCCCAGACTGCTGGTCTAGAGGCAAGCTGGTGAAACATGAACATGGGATGGTGGCTCTTAGTCCTCCAATCTGCTCTTGACCCATAAACTCATCTGCCTATCCATATCTTCTTAGCATGTACACTCTATTTTCAGTCACATATGCCCTTCCACGATCAACAGGAGTAGTATGCTTCTTCCTTCTTTTCTGTCTCTGCCAAGCAGTGCCCAAAACCTTGGGCAAGTGTCCCCTTCAAGGCTACTGCAAACCTAAGGCTCTTTTGGGTATCCCAGTACAACTCTGGCCTACTCTCTCCATGACAACATGTGGAAAGGCATCCCAGCTACAGTTACATTGGGAATTCAGGAGTACAGACCCTGGTTATTTCAGATAAATAAGGTCTGTGGGATCATTGGATAGGCAGGCCAACATGTTCTGGGAATGGTAAGGGGATAAAGGTCTTCCTCAGCAACATTTAAACATTTAGTATTCATTAAACAAGAGTTAACTATGGGCCAGGTGCTGTGCTAGGTTCTGAGAATACAAAGACAGAAATGAAACAATTCTTACCCTCTGATAGCTTCCATTTTATTGGGGGGGGGGTGGAGATGACAGATGCACATGTAAGCAAATACAAAAAAAAGTAAAAGTATTTTTTGTGGCATGAGGAAAACACTAACAACTGGGAGAATTAGAAAAAGCCTGTTGTAGAATGTGGCACTCGGGTTGATCCTTGAATGGAACTAGGGATTTCAAGAGCCAAAGGTTAAGAGGGAGAACATTCCAGCTATGGGGGATGGGGAGAGTGGAAGCCTGTGTAAAGGTACATGAGATGGGAGATGGAAAACCATGTTAAGGGTATAGCTAGTAGGGCAGTTTGGCCAGAAGCTAGAATATGATAGGGGAAGGAATGAGCAATTAGCTGGGAATGATAAGTTGAAAACAGATTATGAAGGACTTTAAATGTTAATCAGAAGAGTTCATATTTGCTTCTTAAGCAAAGTAACATGGTTAGAATTTTGCTTTAGAAATATCATCTTGGCAATTATGTGGAGGATAGATTGAAGAGGAGAGAGGCCATCTCAGGAGTTCTTAACATTTTGTGGGTCTCAAATTCTTTGGGCAGTCTGGTGAAGCCTATGGAGTCCTTCTCAGAACTGTGTTTTAAATGGATAAAATAAAATACATAGGATGATGAAATACACTAAGGGTTAGTGCAAATAAAGATGGGATTTTTTCCTATCTAAGTTAATAGAACTCCCAAGATCTAACTCTAGACCCCTTGGAAGCCTGTAGACTTCCAACTTAAGAAGATTAGTGGAAGGTTAAGGCAGGGAAACCAATGAGAAAGCTATGCAAGTAGTCCAGATGACAGCTGGTGAAGGCCTAAATTAGGGTAATGGCAGTTTTCAGAGAGAGACATGATAGAGACATAAGGGACAGACTTGGCGACTGATTAAATATGGAGGCTAAGGGGAAGTGAAGAGTCAAGAATGACTTGGAGATTGTGAACCTAGGTGACTGCAAACAGAGCAGTGTCCTCAGCAGAAATAAGAAATTGAGGAAAAGGGGCGGCAGAGGTTGGGGAGGTAAGGAATTCTGGTTTGAACCTGTTGAATTTGAAATGCTCATGGGACATTCAGATGGTTATGTCCAGTAGGCCATTGGAGATACAAAACTGTACCTTAGTGGAGAGAGACAGAGAGAGACAGAGACAGAGAAAGAGACAGAGAAAGAGAAGAGACAGAGACAGAGACAGAGAGATAGAGAGACAGACAGACAGAGACAGAGAGAGAGAGAGACAGACAGACAGACAGACATCAGACAGACAGAGAGAAGATGGCTACGTATGCAGATATGGAGATTAAGGAGTCATCTGATGAGATAGGAGAATATGTAGAAAAAGAAGTGTGGGTAATTTTTTAAAAATAATTTGTTGATAGCTTTTGTTTTTACATAGCTTCAATTTCCCCCTCCCCTCCTAGAAAGCCATCCCATTTAACAAAAAAAAAAACATTTCTTTAAAAAAAGAAAAAGAAGAGGAGATAAAGCAATTAGCAAAACAATACATTGAAAGAATCTGAAAAGCTGAAAATGCAGTAATCAACCCCTGTGGCCCTCTCACCTCTGTAAAGGAGCCTAGATGGGGTGGGGGGAAGGAGAATATGTCTTCTCATATCTTTTCTTTTAGGAGATGTTTCTCAGGAAAACTAAGGGAGAAGATGGTTTCTAGGAGTAGAGGGTGGACAACGGCATCTAATGCTACAGAGAAGGCAAGAAGGATGAAGACTGAGAAGAGGCCATTGGATTTGACAGTTAAGAGACCATTGGTGACCTTGGAAAAAGCAGTTCAGTGATGAGGGCAGAAGCAAGATTCCAAGGGGTTGAGGAATGGGAAGAGAGGAAGTCCAAGTGACAAGTACAGGCAGCTTTTTCCAGGAATTTGGCAGTGAATGAGAGGAAAACTTTAAAGTAAGTCTGAAGGAATTGCAGACTCAAGTGAAGGATTTTTAAGGGTGGAGGAAATCTGAGCATGCTATAAGCAGCCAAGAAGGAGCCAGCAGATTAAGAGAGATTTAAGGTTATAATAAGAGAGGGGATGAAGTATAGGGCAATTTTCTAGAGTTGAGTTAAGGAGATGAGGCCAAGACTACAAGTAGAGGGATTGGCCTTGGCAAGAAGATGAACCATTTCTTCCTCAAAGACAAGAGCAAAAGAGGAAGTAGTGGGAGATAATGTCAAGGGATTTGAGGTATAGAACTGGGGAGGAGACTGACTGGTGGCCTGAATTTTCTTAGGAAAATAGGAGGTAAGGTCCTCTGCCAAAGGGGAGGGAGTCAGGGATAATATAGATGGCATGAGAAGAGAAGTTTTGCAATGTATATGGGAGGGGATGGACGAGTAAGGGAGTAAATCAGAGAAGAGTAAAAAAAATTGTTCTGTAGCAGTGAGGACCCAACTGAGATTAGATAACATGAATTTTTAGTGATCCAGTCATCAGAGTTGTGTGACTTTCTCTAGTGGTGTTCAGCAGTTCCTGGGTAAGAGAAGAGAAGGTGGATGGTAGGAATGGTCTTGTTGGAATGGGATAGGTGGCAATAGAACAAAGAGGTAGAATATTCAAAGGTAGAGAAATGCATTAAATTGACTTGGTAGAGTACAGCACCATGATTTCAAAGGGGTGGAGTGACTGCAGGTTATGGTGAATGCAAACAAATTTCAGAGTCAAATGTTTCTACAAAATGAAGGAGGAGAAGGAAAAGGACTGAAAATTAAGAGGTTACTATTAACTTTGGGGAAAGCAATGCAATGGAGATAGAATCCAGATAACAAGGAGTTGAGTGAGGATGTGGTGAGGAAACAGTGGTACCAGACATAAACAACTTTTCCCACAACTTTGACAAAGAAGAGGTGTGCGGGCTCAACATCGCACAACATTGCAAAGGTATTACTCTCACCAAAAGGGTACCTTCACATCAAGGAATGAGAGGTAAGAGAATCAACACACTGATCTGTTCGAGAAGCTGTTCTAATGGGGAATAACAATGTCCAGATGTCACTTACATCCTAAAGAAAACAAAATGTTTAAAATGGAAAATACTTCAGTGGGTCCTACAATGACAAAAATAAAGAATTTCAGGTTGAGCTAATACTCAAGTTCACAAAATATCTGAAAACTAAATGTATCTATGTATATGTGTATATACATGTATGCACACACACATTCGTGCAAATATACATACACAAAGATATGTACAGGTGTACAACATGTATGTATGCATTTATATGTATGCACAAGTATATACATGCATTACATAAACACCTTTGTGGGCATACAAATATGTGTGTGTACACATGCATATGTACACACGTGTAAGCATAAATATTTATATATGTATTATTATATTTGTATATAGAAATATATTAGCTGTAGACACATATATACACGAATATATTTGTATATACTCATGTGTATGTACATAGATGTGTGTACACATAAATTTTGTATACACACAGAGATGTATTTATATATATATGTATATACAACCTTGTATAGATGCAAATATGTATATTTGTGTATATATGTATATGTTCATACAAATATGCATTTTCACAAACATGTGCACACATACATACACATAGACTTACATATACATAGATATATTTAGTTTGGGGCTTTTTTATGAGCTTGAGTATTGGATCAACTTAAAATTTTTCCTTTTGCCATTGTGTAACCCACTGAAGTGTTTTCCACCTTGAAAGTTTTGTTTATATATATATATATGTTTTATAGATATGAACACACATGTACATATATGTGCATGCATGTGTGTGTGCATGCACATGTGTGTATCCTGGAACCAACTATGGTACAGTTGAAAGAATGCTGTCTGGATTTGGAATCAGAGAATCTACAAGTCACTTAATCTCTCTGAGACTTGGTTTTCTCATGTATAAGCTAAGGGGTAGGACTCAATGACCTCTAAGGTCCCTTCCAGCTCTGGATATATCATCCAATGGAACAGGAATGCCTGTATGCACAGTCCCTCCCTAAGGAAACTGCTTTTCCGTTACTGCCTGGGTGCTAGATACTCTCACTGGCTCATCTGTCCCTCGACTGCCAGGTTAAGGCTCATGCTCCTATGGTTACTGCAGCTGCCCTACGTGTCAATGGTCCTCTTTGAAAATGAAGGGTGAACAACAACAACAACAACAGCTGCCCGAGAAGAAATAAAAGCATTGATTAGTTTTTTATGAACCTCCCATCTACCATCTTGGTGGGATCAAGGGATATCCTGAGTCACACTCAACAACACATGGTTTCTAGAATAAATGGGTCCCACTCCATACATGCAAATGGGAAGGAGCCAGTGGGGAGGGACAGATTTAAGATGCCTGGAGCGGAGGCAGGTTAATTGGTAGACCATGGTCCGAGAGGAGGCTGGAAAGAATGGGACCAAGCATCCAAATACAGGGATTAATGTCAGTTAGGAGCATGGATACCTCTTGTTTTGTCACCAGAGAAGAAAGTGGGGGATGGGAGCTAAGAAATTTGGAGAAATGTAGGAAGGGAGTTTGTGTCAGATGGCCTTAATCTCAGTGGAAAATGCATACTTCAGAGCTCAAGAAGAGAGGGAAAAAATTTGGAACAGTTGTTGCAGGATGAGATCAGAACTAAAGAAGAGTAGGATTTTTAAGCGGCAGTGGGGGCCCAGCTGCAGTTATGCCCCATAAATTTGTTATGCTTGAAATCAGCCTGATTTTTGTGCCTTTCTCCAGCAGTGTGCAGAGGCCTGGGAAAAGGAGTAGGGAGGTCTGGTGATGGGAGTCATCCAAGAGTAAAATGCAGTGAGGCAGGAATGCTGGAAGGTCAGGAGGACAAGGAAATGGTCCAGGATCATGGCTTGGGAAAGAGTCAGGTGGCAAATCCATAGGGTGGGAAGGAGAGGAGGAGGGAGCAGACAAGCAAAGCCTGAGTGGAAAAAGAGAGATGGGTCAAGAGATTGGATGTCATTCTAATGGCAGACTGAGAATAATGCTAGTGAGAGAGAGGAATAAAGCAATCAGCAAGCACTCATTGTGTCACCTGTGGGCCAGAGACTGCCGTAAGAGGCAAAGATATGAAGACAAAAGTGAGGGAATCTATGTTCTTAAGGATTTTCCATTCAACTGAGGTATAGGACACAGCATGTTCACTGGTAAGTAAATATAGGATTTTTAATACAAGTGATTTTGAGCAAAGAAAAAGCCTGAATACAGAAGTATCCAAGAATATGAATGAATAGTTTTAGAAGTATGAACTCTCAAGAACTACTTGAAAAAAGATTCAAAAGCATTAATTGGAGCAATGAAAGCTAAAACAACCCTGAGATATCATATAACATCCTTCAAACTAGCAAAAATGCTAAAAGATGAGAAAATTTAATGCATTGGGTTTGGAGTCAGGGGTTCTGGATCAAATACGGGCTCTGCCACTCTAACCCTTGATTCAAATCAACTGAACAAATATTTAGTCTTTGTCTAATATATATGTATATACACATATATATACATACACATACATACATACATATATGTATATACATATATATGTATACATATACATATATACATACATATGTGTATATATTATAAATATATGTATAAATATATACTGTTCATGCTCCAAAATATATGTCTCATTCTGCATATTTAATCTATCTCATCTCTGTCAAGAAGTGAGTAGCATTCTCCACCGTCAGTCCTTTGGAAGCATGGTTGATCATCGCATTGGTTGGAGGACTCAAATCTTTCAAACTTGTTCATTTTTATAGTATTGATATAATATAAAGTGTTCTACTGGTTCTGCTCACTTTACTTTGCATCAGTTCATATAAGTATTTCCAGGTTTCTCTGAAACCATCCTCTTTGTTGTTTCTTGGTCCAATAGTAAACTATTACATTCATATGCTATTTGTTCAGATATTCCTCATTTGAGGGAACTTTCTTAGTTTCCATTTCGGCACCATATAAGAGTAAATATTGCTGTATATGTAGGACCTTTTCTTCTTTCTTTGATCTCTTTATGGAATAGACTTAGTAATGGCATCAATGGGCTGACCTCTTCACTTCGCAAATGAAGAAACTGAGGCACAGAGAGATGAAGTGACTTGTCTACAGTTACCCTGCTAGAAAGTGTCTAAGGTGGGATTCAAATCTGTGACTCTAAGTCCTGTACCCTATCCATTACACCATACTGCCTTGTGAAATATTCTCAACTTCCAAGACTGCTTAAATAGACCGGGACAGATGGTCATAACTTCAACCTTACCATCACCCAGAACTGTTCTTATTACCCCATAGCTGTTTTATGATCTGGAACTCTGAAATCTCTCTCTTTGATCATGAACTCATATCCATTTTCTCAATAAAATTTTGCTTTCGACAGAGTAATTCTTCTACCTCTTCTCCTTATCACAACCTTTTTAAAAATAATTATACTGCATTTATTTTAACATTTTAAAAAACACTTTGAGTTCCCAATTCTCTCCCTCCCTCCAGTCCTTCCCCCATCCATTGAGAAGGTAAACAATATGATACTACATTATACATGTGAAGCCATGTAAAACATTTCCATATTATCCATGTTGCAAAAAAAGACAAGAAAAGTAAAGTAAATGAGAAAAGTATGCTTCAATATGTACTCAGAGTTCATCAATTATCTCTGGATAGACAGCATTTTTCTTTATGAGTCCTCTGGAATTATCTTGGATCATTGTACTGATTAGAGCCACTAAATCTTTGATCATCATTACAATACTGCTGTAACTGTATACAATATTCTCCCGGTTCTGCCCACTTCACTTCACATCAGTTCATATAAGTCTTCCCAGGTTTTTCTGAAACCATTCCCGTCATTACTTCTTATAGTACAATAGTATTCTATTAAAATCACCTACCACCACTTGTTCAGCCATTCCCCAATTGATGGACATTCCCTTGATTTCCAATTCTTTGCCACCACAAAAAGAGCTGCTAGAAATATTTGTGTACATATAGGTCCCTTTTCCTTTTCTTTGATCTGTTTGGCATACATACCCAATATTGCTGGGTCAAAGAGTATGCATAGTTTTATAACACTTTGGGCATAGATCCAAATTGTTCTCCAGAATGGTTAGACCAGTTCACAACGCTACCAAGAGTTCATTAGTATCACACCCTTTTAAATTAATTATGATAATATATTACACTTTCACTTTGATGCATTGTATGTAATGCTTAGAGCTACCCTATGATTAAAGGGTATGGAAGTTATTTTATAGATATAGATGCTGAAGGAGGTTAAATTGGTAATCTAAAGTCACACAGCCTGTAAATAGCAGAGCAAGGATTTCAATCTACATCTCCCAATTCCCAAACCATAATGCTTTTGTATGCTTTCTCACTGCTTTCATGAAATGAGAAATTCATGTGACTATTTCAGAAGGACTGATGAAAAACCTCTAAAATTATGGAAATTAGTATTAAGATGGTAAATATTACTTTCAGAAATGTGAATGTTTCTAACCAAAGTGGTCTCCTATAGCCTCCATAACAAATCCACCTGGATATGCTCTACAGCCCTGACTACATGAACAGAACTAGGTAATATGGTACTTTTGAAATGAATAATTTCCCTTTTGTGGCCCTGGGGATTGTTAGATCTTGTTCTAAAATACTTTTCAATTCCGTATATAAACAAATTCACTTACTCTGGAAGTGATAGCCCACCTAGGTGAAACTCAAAACTCTCTCTGCATTCAGTAACAAATTTTAATCTGCCATTATTTTTAACACAAATACCTAATTTTTTAGTTCAAGAGGATGAGCTGGGAGTTGGAGAGTTGTCTGGTGAGTACTTGTTTTCCAACTACCACATCACTGCCTTTTTACAATTTAAGAGATTTTTAAATATAGCCGTTTTATTAGAAAGACAAGAAGCTATCTGCTGGGGCAGTTTAAAACTTTTGCCTCTAAAGTTGTTCCACTTACCTGATGAAAACTAGATTCCTGTGGAGGATAGGTAACTCTTTATGAAGAGAAGAGACCATCATTAAGCCTGAATCATTTTGACATTTACCTGTCTCGAGTCAAGAGAGTGAGGTCAGCCATTAAAATTTCTTTCGAGCATGATTCTAGGAGTCTGAGGAGTGGCTAGATTGCTGAACTTGGAATCAAAAATATCTCGGTTCAAAGTCCATCTCTAATTGGCCAAGTAGACAAAAACACAAAATGATAAACATTGAAAGGGCTGTGAGGAAACCAGGTATCGTTCATGGAGCTGTGAATCACTGAAGCCTTTCTGGAAAGCAATTTGTAACTTTGCCCCCCACCATGACTGAACTATCCATATCCTTTAACCCAACAATGCCACTTTTAGGTAGGTCTATACCCCAAAGTGATCTAAGGAGGAAAAGGACATACATGTACTAAAATATTTGTAGCAGCTCCCTTTATGGTGGCAAAAAACTGGAAACTAAGGAAGTTCCTATCAATTGAGGAATGACTGAACAAATTATGACATACGAACGTAATGGAATTATGGTATATGAATGTAATGGGATATTATTGAGCCATATGAAATGACAAAAGGGACAGTCTCAGAGAAATCTCAGAAGACTTGTATGAAATGATGCAAAGAGTAGTAAGAACACAGAGAACAATCCATACATTAACAACAACATTGTCAACAAAAGAACTACTTTGAAAAATTTTAAGATTTCTAAGTAATATGACAACCAACCACGGTAGCAGACTACTCACCTTCTGACAGAGAAGGGATGGACTAAGGGTACAGATTGAATGAGACATATTTTTTTGGACACAGTCAATGCAGGAATTAGTTTTGCCTGACTTTACAAATTAATTTTTCTTTTTTCAGGGTGTGTGTGTGTGTGTGTGTGTGTGTGTTGTGAGGTAGGAGAGGGAGAATATAGATTTTTGTTCATTAAAAAAATTATACCAAATCAAAAACAATTGCAGCTGACACTTAATTAGCTATGTGAGCTTGGGAAAGTCATTTCCTCTTTCTGTTCATCAGTTTTCTCATCTGTAAAAGGAGAGGGCTGAACCTGATGGCCTCTAAGGTTTCTTCTACCTCTAAGGATATGATCCTATGAAATGATCTCTCTCCCTTTGCTTCCCTCTTTCTAAAACTATTCTTCGTCCTCCAATCTCTCCATCACTCCCTTGTGATCATCCCCGTTCCAGCCTATCTTTCCTCCTTTCACTATCTTAAGACTTAACACTGACCTTTTCTTACTATACCCTCACATAACAGAATTACTATAGTGAGTGTGAAGGGGAATATTATGTAAAAGCATGAAAGGTAAGATGGTTCCAAACTGTGAAGGGCCTTAGGTGCCAGAAAGAGGAGTTGACATGATTCTACATGTGATAGGGAGCCCACTGGAGTTCGTTGAGTAAGGTGTTGACGTGGTCACACTTGGGCTCTAGTAGTAAAAGAAATTTTGGCAATTAAATGGATGATGGACTGGAGTGGGGAAACCAATTTAGAAACTATTGTGATAGTCAAGGCAAGAATGAGTAAAGGGGGCAGCTAGGTGGCACAGTGAGTAGAGCATTGGCCCTGGAGTCAGGAGGATCTGAGTTCAAATCTGTCCTCAGATACTTGACACATTTACTAGCTGAGTGACCTTGGGTGAGTCACTCAACCCCAATTGCCTTATCTTCCCCCCTCCCAAAAAAAGAGGGAGTGAAGGTCTGAGCTAGGCTGGTAGCCAGGTAAATAGAGAGAAAGGAGGCAGAATTGAGATATTGAGTGGAAGTAGAATCAATAAGACTATTTGGTGATTTGGGGTTTAGGTAAAGGGTTGAAAGCTTGGGGGAAAATGGAAAAATTCAGAGGGGAAATACCCCATTCCAGGTTTCTGTATGTGTCTAAGTCTTTTTTCCAGAACAAAAGGGAAATAAACATGTTTATTATGTTACCAGAATTCTTCCCTTTTAATTTTTTTCCCTTTGTCATTGGCCTTCATAGTGGAAGGGGTTAGTTGAAGAGAAAGGGAGAAATAGTCATTCAAAAGGGCTGTGGCCTTGGGAAGCTAGTGAGGCGGCGTTTAAGGCTTTCAAAGGAAGAAAGCTAGAGAAATCCCAGTTTAGTTATGTTGTTTAGTTGTTTTCAGTCATGTTCAACAATTTGTGACCTCATTTGAGGTTTTCTTGGCAGAGATTCTAGAGTGGTTTTCCATTTCCTTCTCCAGTTCATTTTGCAGATGAGAAAACTGAAGCAAACAGAGTTAAGTGATTTGTCCAGAGTCACACAGTTAGTAAATGTCTGAGGCTGGATTTGAACTCTAGTCTTCCTGACTCCAGGCCTGGCACTCTGTCTACTGCACCACCTAGCTGCCCCACATAAACATTAGTTATGTTGCCTTTTATCTTTTCTTCAGTGATGACAGGCCAGGAAAAGGGTGAGGCTGTGGGCTACTAGGACCATATGCACAATTGTAAAGCACACTGTCTCTGTGTATTCTGACAATAGCATTAGTTATATGTTTTTTTATGGTTACAAAATACTTTCACATACATTATTTGATTTGATCTTCCCAACAATTTCTGTGACGTAGGTGGTAAAAGTAATACGCTATACATTGAATGGGTGTTGCCTCAGAGAAACTGAGACCTGGGAAAGACCTTCATTTAGAAAGACCAAGGTCACCCGTTACATCTCGGGACATCTCCAGTCATCTTAACTTTTGTCTTGCCCCTGGACTTCGATGACTTCGGAAGAGAGGCTGACGACTTTGCACAGCTGTGCCTCACTTCAATTCAATTCACATGCAAGTCAAGACATCACCCCATGCCATCACTCATCTTCTTTGAGAAAGAAGGACAAATGACATCTTAACACTATAGCTAACTAGCTTAATGGTGCATTGTCCTCTACATTTAGTTCCTTTTTTCTATAATAAGAGTAGTAATAATAGCTCATATTTCTATAGCATTTTGTATACATTATCTCACTTGATCCCCATATACCCGTTTGAAGTTTATTGCCCTTATTTCATGGAAGAGGAAAGACTGTCTGACTCTTCGTGACTCCATTTGGGGTTTTCTTGGCAAGGATACTGGAGGGGTTTGCTGTTTCCTTCTCCAGCTCATTTTACAGACTAGGAAACTGAGGCAAACAGGGTGAAGTGACTTGCCCAGGGTCACACAGCTAGTAAGTGTCTGAGGCTGGATTTGAACTCAAGAAGATGAGTCTTCCTGATTACAAGCCCGATGCTCTATCCACTGTACCACCTAGCTGGCCAATAATACTAGTAGCTAACATTTATGTAGGACTTTAAGATTTACAAAATGCTTAACCTATATTGGCGTTTCTATCCATCTTGCATTCGATCCTTACAACAACCCTTCAAGGTAGGTGCTATCATTATCCCTTTTTATAGATGGGAAAACCGAGGTTTAGAGAGGTTATGTCATTTGCCTGGGAACACACAGCTAGTAAACCATAAAGCAGGATTTAAACATAGATGTTTCTGACTACAGGACCAACATACTATCCATTTTGCTATATTGTCTCCTCCCATCCAAGTCTTGCCAAACCCCAGCCCCAAATTACCCTTAGTATGTACGCTCTCTACCCCAATTCACACACCTCCTGAACAACACTGATGACTGGATACACTGCAAATTGTTATTACTGAATCTCCACTGGCCCCTCACTGCTTTCTACAAATCCTTGAACTTTTCCTCTGTTGGCTCTGTGACACATTCCAGGAAGCTACTCTTGCAGACATTTTCCTCTCTCCTTAGTCCTCTGCCACCACCTCCTCCCCCTTCTCTTGGCCAAAGGCCTTACCTCCTACTTTACCAAAAAATCAGAATTATTCATGATGAACTCCTTTCTGACAGCATACCTCAAGGCCCTTGGACTTCATCCTATGGTCGTTCCTCTGCTCTAGTCGCTGAGGAAGAGGTGGCTTTCCTACTTTCCAAGACCACCTTCTCTAACTTGTGCCCTTGATTCTATTTCCTTTCATCTACTTCAAAAGCTTGGCTGTTTGATCAGGCCTTTCTCTTATCTGCCGTCGCTCCTTATCCACTGGCTTCTTTCTTGCTGCTTAGAAACATTCTGAAGTCTCCTCCAACCTAAAACAAAAACCCTTCACTTGATCCTGCCATCTCTCAGATAGTCATCCTCTATATGCCCTCTCCATTTCACATCCAGGTTCCTTAAGCTGGCTCCACTTGTTGTCTCTGAGTTCTCATTTCTCAAATCCTTTCCATCTGGCTTCCAATCCCATACTTGACTGAAATTGTCCTCTTTAAGGTTGTCAATGACCTGTACAACAATAGTGGTCCTATGGAGCTGGGCATGTCCTCTAGCTCTGTGAGGATGGACATGAGCCTTTTCTATGGGACACATACTCTGTGACTCCAATCTAAAGGACATGTGTGACCTAGCAACTCTTGGTTGGCCCATTGGTTCTTATGACTTGGGTTTCATCAAAGATAACAGGCAATTGAGCCAGGAAGGGCTGCAGGCTATATGAGACATGTAGAAAGGTGTCATCGTCGTCATCATCATTATCATCATCATCATCATTATCATCATCATCATCTTCTTCTTCTTCTCCTCCTCCTCCTCCTCCTTCTCTTCTTTCTCCTCCTCTTCCTCCTTGCTTTGCCCTTCACCTATCCCAACAGCAATAACAATGTGCATTTTGCATGTATAGCAGTGAAAATCTGTGCTTGCGTAGGTAAGTTGGAATTCTTGACTTCATTCTTTTACTTTTATGCTTCTTCTCTAAGGAGAACAAACTGTATGGGATACAGTCCTGATATCCCTGCTGTTGCTGGTGCCAACTCTGCCTCTGTAATAGTACTGTAAGGAAGCAAATTTCCCTCTCACCTTAATTGATGTGGTCACAGAAGGCTCAGAATGTATTCATAAAGTGTAAAATAGGTGTTAAGAAATTATCCTATAATCCCATGATAATGTCTGCCTAAATCCTTAATCAATTTGAGAGGATTCTCTTGCCTTGGCCATTGGATGAGGTAACTGACATAATACAGTAAACATCTTGTGACTGGCTGAACCAGTCATGCCCCGTGGGCCTATGTAGAAAAACAATAGTTCATTTAACCCTGAAGAGTCAGGAGTACTTTTGGGGGAAATCCCTGTAAAGGAAAGAGGGGACTTTCTCTCCTCCCTCCACCCCCATCTGCCATGTCTTAGGAGCTACTAAATCAGTAGGAGACAATTGTGAGCAGAAAGGCATACCCAAAGTCAGATACAGATACAGAGAAAGACAGTCACTGGAGCGAGGAAGCAGCTCCAGAAGAGTAAGGTCTCATGTCAGAGAAGGGGGCTGGCATTGAACTCAAGAAAAGAGTAGGGGTTGAAAGGCCAACTGAGCAGGCCTCCAGCAGAGAAACTGCACCTAAGAAAAGCTTTGCCGGGACTCTAGCAAGAAAGAAAGGACTTTCAGGCCATGTGGTGTTAGGAGTTGGGAGTTACCCTTTGCCACTCGTATATCTAACATGCATGATTCACGACCATTACACTCTCAGTCTAGGTCCAGTCTTCCCACGGATGTATTTGTAAGACAATGAGCCCCAAGTTTATGGGGAGAATGTTTGGTACCAAATGTGCTTACCACGCCACCTTAGTAAATACCTTTGCTAAGAGCTAATTAAGTCTACTAGCTGATTGTTAATGGGCAACATACCTGTGGAGGCTTGTGGTTTACAGGAGTAGGAGAAACTACCCACAAGGTTACTCTTAAAGCCCAAAGTAGTAGCCACCCCTCATGGTCATTTGACTGCAAGTTAGGGGAAGTAGTCCAGAGGACCTACTTACAATTAGCATTTGACCCCTACCCAAGAAGCTCCAGTAGCTTCCTGTTGCCTTGGGATAAACTGCTACCTCGTCCCTTTGGTATTTAAATCCCGTCCTGGTCTCGTTCCAACCTGTCTTTTGAGACAGTTTTCGTAGTACTGCCCCTCATAGCCTTTGTGGTCCAGTCACACTGGCCCACTTACTGTTGCCTGTACATGATATTCTGTCTCTCACTTTAGTGACTTTGCACAAGCTGTGTCACATCCTTAGAATGCTTTCTCTCTTCACTTTTAGCCTCTTGCAATCTCTGACTCCTTTTGAAATCAAGTGTCACCTCCCACATAAAGTCTTCCCTGGCACTCTTCCCTCCCCCACCCAGTTCCTTTGTATTCATTTTATATTTATTTATCTTGGTACAAATTGCCTGTGCCTGATAGAAAATAAATACATTTAAGGCAAAAACTGTGTCAATGTTGTCTTTGGATACCCAGAGCTTAGCAGAGTGCCTGGCATATGGTAGACACTTAATAAATGTTTGTGGAATTGAATTAGGTTACTCAGTAACAGATGGGTTCTGCAGTCAACAGGACGATAGGGGGTAGGCAGGGGGTGGTACCTCACACTTCTTCTATGGTATTAAACATATCCTAGAAATGCTGTATGCTCCCCCAGCAGACAGGGAGCGCCAGTGGTCAAGCTGTGTTGGAGCAACCGCTTAGTCCCGAGTACCACAGAAAATAGCGGAGACAATGATATTACATCCATTAAGAAGAGCTTGAGGACTCCCCATCCCCGCCTCTGACCATGGATGCTCACAGAGGTTTCATTTCAGCCAGGACTAAATCATAGGGGATGTCTATCAATGGAGTCCAATGAGCAAAGACAGTATTGCTAACTGCTATCTATACCCAAAGTACAGGCTGTTCTCCCAGCTAGGGGAGAATGTGAAAGGGCTTCAAGATATCTTTCCTCTCTCTAGGTTCCTGGAAAGAAATGGATACAATAGAAAATAAAAAAGTATCTGAAAAGGGAAATTCTGAACCTGTGTTAGGAAGTTGGAAGATAAAAGAATGTGACGAGAATACGAAAAGGAAGGAGAAAAACTATGGAGTACCTGTAGCTAAGTAATAGCTATGAGAACCTTCCTAGGGCAAGAGGTTGGACCAGTGGTGGCTGGTAACTCCCTCCTGAGGAGTTGTGAGATATTAACAAAAGAGAGATCTGCTCTCTACCCTGGGCACACATCCAGGGCAGGAGAGAGGACCTCCCAAGACTTGTCACTTTGGATGACTACTTACGTCTTCTGCTGGTTCGTGTGAAGACAAAATATGATGCCAGATGGGATTTAGAAAGCCTTGCTAAGGATTAGGAGGTCCTGGGCAAGAAAAGTGAGTGAATCAGGGGCACAGGTAATCTTCTTTTTAAATAATGAAAATGAAAAATTTAATGGCTAATTTTGTTTTCTAAACAATAGTTATATACAATTTATGCTAACCAGTCAGTCAACAAATATTTATTAAGCTTTACTATGTTCCAGGTACTATGCTAAACATTAAGTATACAAATACAAACAAAAATACAGTCCCTACCCTCAAGGAGCTTAGAGTCTTTTTTAAAAAAATTAATTTATTTACTTTTAGTTTTCAATATTCATTTTTATAAGATTTTGAGTTCTAAATTTTTCCCCTCCCTTCCCTTCCCCCTCCCCAAGTGGGCATGCAATCTGACATAGGCTATACATATACAATCATATTGAACATATTTCCACATTAGTCATGTTGTGAAAGAAGAATAAGAACAAAAGGGGAAAACCATGAGAAAGAAAAAAAAGAGAAAATAGTCTGCTTTGCTCTGCATTCAGACTCCATAGTTCTTTTTCTGGATGTGGATAGCATTTTCCATCCTGAGTCTTTTGGAATTGTCTTAGATCACTGCATTGCTGAGAAGAGCTAAGTCTATCAAAGTTTGTCACTGCACAGTGTTGCTGTTACTGTGTACAGTGTTCTCCTGGTTCTGCTCACTTCACTCAGCATCAGTTCATGTAAGTCTTTCTAGGTTTTTCTGAAATCTGCCTGCTCAACATTTCTTATGGAACAATAGTATTCTGATTGATGGGCGTCCCCTCCACAGGTAATCTTAAATCAATGCTACGCATCAAAGGCAAAGGCTTTGGAGAGGCAGACTTAAAAAGTGAACAGAGCTTTCAAGTAAAAAGGAAGGGAGAAGGAGAAAAGTGCCTACATATAATGACACCTTTCTATGTTGTGGAAAACCTGGTAGAATCACAGAATCTCAAGGTTGGAAGGGACCACAGAGGCTGCCTAGTCCTACACATATTTGATCATGCATTGCCTCTACAATATGCCCATGTAGTCACTGAACCTTTGCCTCTAGACCTTCAGTGAGGGTGGTGATGGTGGGAGATCCACCATACCTCAAGGCAGCTAGTTGCACTTATGGCTCTATTAAGAATTTTTTTCCTGACAGCAAGCCTAAATTGGCATCTTTGCAATTTTCATATCCTAGTCATGAGTTTCATTCCACAAAGTCTCAGTGATGGTCATATTTGCTTCCTTGTACTGGAATCTCTAGTTCCCTTTGCTTGTTGCCCATATTTTATGTATTTCTGTGGAGACCTGGAGGTCATAGGTGTTACTGCTTGGCTCCTTTCTATGGATTTCTGGTCATCTCTACCGCTTTTCTTCTTGCAAGTACTCTCTATGGTACATATGGGCATTTTTTACCTTCCCCCTTAGTGATGTAAAGTGAAAAGGGCAGACTGATGGTCGGTTACTATGAAAGTGGACAGGAGGCACCTAAAGGGTGGAGGAGTGGGAGAACGTTGGGAAATAGGAATTTTGAAATCTGTGAAGTTAAGCAAATAAACACAAAGTAATGGTGGGGGATGTGGAGAACTAACGACTGGGAGCTTCAGGAAAGGTCTCTTGTAGGAGGAGGTAGCCCTTGAACTAGGCCTTAAAGGCAGCCAGAGATTCCAAGAGGCAGACGTGAGGACAGAGAGCCTGCCAGGCATGGGGGGTGGGGGGGTGGGGGTGGGATGAGGGGGGACAGCCCCAGAACTGGGAAATAGAATGTCAGATAGGGATGTCACATGGGGGAAGAGCAACGAGGCCAGTTTGGCCAGAACAGAGAGTACAGGGAGAGGGAGTATTATGAAGTGCAACTGGAAAGATAGCCTGAAGTCTGACTGGGAGGCACTTCAAATGCCAAACAGACGACTTTAGAGGTAATTCTTTTAGAGGCAATAGAAATAAACCAATGCTTCTCAAGCAGAGGAATGACATAGTCAGCCCTGGGCTTTAGGAATATAAATTGGGCAAGTATGTGGAGGATGGATTGGAGCAAGACCAAGAAAGATGCTGTTACAATAGTCCAGGCAAGACTAGGGTTGTGGCTGTTTGAGATCAGTGAAGTGGAACCACCAAAGAATGAATGGTGTTATCCTTCTCTTTGATCACAAAGACCTCAGTCGTAACCACCCAACTTTCCTGCATCTGAAAGAGAACCAGAGAAATAATTCCAGGAGAGGCAAAGAATCTTAAATTAGATCCTTCCCCCCTCAGAAAAATGACCCTTGGCTTTGGGGGGAACCCCTTTCCTAGCAGGTGGCAATAGCCATCTCTGCCCCAGCTAATCTCTTCTCATGTGTACATGGATGTACTTTCCAGTGTTTATTCACAAGAAAAAAAGAGACAAATCGAGAAAGAAAATACCAGAGTAAGGTAAGTAGAAGAGATTATAAATCTACCCTGGCCATGGATTGGATTCACTGGTAGCCCTTACAGTTCTTAAGCTCTTCCACAGTTCTCTCAGCTTGGTTTCTGCCCACCTAATGCCTCCTAGGCTGGAGCATCTAGCCTGGTTTGGGCACACAGACAACTGGCTCAAAGGATCGTAGGATCTGAAACTAGAAGCAATCTTTGAAGTCCTCTCAGTCTGCTCCCTCATTTTATAGAGGAAAATGCTGAGGCCCAGAGGTCAAAATAACTTACCCAAGGTCACTTGCACCTTGGTTTAATGCTTACACTGGATCTGGAATCAGGAAGAACTGGGTTGGAATCACATTTTCTCTCTCCCTCTTCTTCACTCCCACTCCCTGGCACTGATACTAGCTTTTGATTCTGGGTTTCTGGGTCACTTAAGCAGTCTTAATTTCTTCATCTGTAAAATGGCGGCTACCTCATTGGGTTGGTGTGAAGTCTGAAATGGGGACAGGGAGCAGATATAGTATTTCATTGTTATAGAGAAAGTGGAGGGGTGCTCAAGGAGAAGAATACTTTCTAACAATGCAGGTCAACACCTCAGCAACTTATAGTCCAGTTACCTAGGACACTGATGGGCTAGGACTTAGAAGATCTCCAAGGTTCCTTCCAGCTCAGAATCTTTGACCCTGTGTAAAATGTTTTGCAAACCTTGAAATGCAATATAAATACTAGCTAGCAGTAGGCAGGGCTGAGATGTGAGCCTATATCCTTTGATTCCAAATCCCAACACTTCCCATTGTAGCATGCTGTTGTTGTTGTCATCGTTGTGTTGTTCACTCATTGTTACAGGCTCCCGAAGCCTTGTAACTATACTCAGGGTTCCCCCCAAGCCCCAGGCCTTTGCCTAAGCAAAGGACCTGATCTCGCGGACAATGTATGGGGCAGGAGCCAAGAAAGATGGTGAAATGACTCCATTTATCATTTCAGCAAGCAGCACATTTATATCTTTAGTGACATAGGTACATTCTTTGGTTACGTGGGTGAAGGACAGGTAAAATTCAATTCACCTGGAAACTAGGACCGCCCCGACTCCGTCTACTCTCCTCCCCTTCTCTTCCCTCGCTAACTGGATGCTCCCTGCGGTCAGGCAGTCCAGGCAAAGAACTGGAAGTTCCACGTGCTCTGGCAAGCCCAGACAGAGAGCCGGAGGTTCCATGAGATCAGGCAGGTCCGGGCAAAGACCTGGAATTGCTAGGGAGGCAACAAAGGCGAGACCCCTCCTCCTGGCTCCACCCATATCTTAAAGCTCTGAGTTTATCTCAGCAGGCCCCTGGGCCTGGAGGTCCGAGGAGGACAGGGCTCAGCTATAACTCGGCCCGCAACAATTCATGTCCAATTTTGCAATTCCATGGACCATAGCACACCAGGCCCTACTATTCTCCACTATCTCTCTCAGTCTGTCCAAGTTCATGTTCATTGTTTCCATTACTCTATCTATCCATCTCACCCTCTGCTGTCCCCTTCTCTTTTGGCCTTCAATCTTTCCCAACATTAGGGTCTTTTCCAATGAATCCTGTCTTCTTATCATGTGGCCAAAGTATTTAAGCTTCAGCTTCAGCATTTGACCTTCCAGCGAAGAATCTGACTTTATTTCTTTAAGTATTGAGTGATTTGATCTCCTTGCTGTCCGAGGGACTCTCAAAAGTCTTCTCCAGCATCTTTAATCAAAAGTGTCAATTCTGTAGCATTCAGCTTTCCTTATAGTCCAACTCTCACAGCAGTATATTACTACTGGAAAAAAAACCATAGTTTTGACTATGTGGACCTTTGTCAGCAAGGTGATGTCTTTACTTTTTAGCATGCTTTCCAGATTTGCCGTAGTTTTCCTTTCAAGGAGCAAGCATCTTGTAATTTTGTGGTTGCAGTCACCATCTAAATTGACCTTTGAACCCAAGAATATAAAATCTGACACTGCTTTCCACATCTGCCATCGCTGATTACCCTCAAACTGATTTTGGGATTCAGTAGCCTCAGCAAGCTGGAAGAAGCCCATTTACTGAACAAACATACCTTGGCTCTAACACTATGTCCCCTACCCCCACCCCAGCCAATAGAGATAAAGACTATTTAGAGAGAGGGGTAAACTATGGTTTAGAACAGTGGTGTTAAACTCAAACAGAATGGATTCCTGACAGCAGCATGTTGACTTCAAAAACCACAAATTAACATTATCTATGTTGCATTGTATTTTTATTTCCTTTGTTAAACATTTCTCAATTAGATTTTAATCTTGTTCAGGCCAGATTAGGGAATTTTTTTGGGCCCTGCGAGTATGATACTTCTGGTCTAGAGGGAAAAAAGTTCAGTTTTGGACATGTTGAGTTGGAGATGTTCTTGGGACTTCTAGTTTGAAATGCCCAATAAGCCATTAGTGATGTGGGACTGAAGCTCAGAGGAAAGACAGGGCTGGATATATAGATTTGAGAGATATCTACATAGACATAACAATTAAGCCTATGACAGCTGATGCATTTGCCCTAATTTGCTGTTAGGAGCTGTGATATGGATGAAGACCCAGCAAAGGGAATTGAGAAAAGGTCAGATAACAAGTAGGAGAGACTAATGTTAAGAAAACAGAGTGTAAAGTATATCCAGGAGGAGAGGTTGTGCCAAAGGCTAGAGGTCAAGAAGGATGAGGACTGGCAAAAGACCAGCTGATTTGGCCATTAAGAGCTCATTGCTAACTTTGGAGAGTGCCATTTCAATGGAGTGATGAGCTCTAAAGACAGATTGGGGAGGATTAAGGAATGAATGAGACAAGAGGGAGTGGAGGCAGTGAGTGCAGATAGCTTTTTCAAGTTTAGCTGAGAAAGGGAGTAGAGATAGCAAATGTCTACTGAAGATTGTTAAAAATATTCTAAGTGTTTGTGTGAAGCGAGAATCCCCCAGCAAAGTACTGCTTCCAGCTGCTATGGGGCTATCTACCAGTCTATTATTTGCCTCAAGACCTTCATTTCTTCCTGCTCTAGCTGGCATTTTTCCACCAAAGAGGTGGCCCTAAAGTATGATTCAACACTGAAGAATGCTGAGATGTGAGGGTGGACTATGGGTGTAGAACATTACATATACTTTGAGATTTGGTTGATGAATCGGTCAGTTTCCTTTTCTTTCTCTTTTTTTCATTGTTATAAGAGATGGCCATATGGAGAGGGAGAATATATTTGGAAATGAAGTAGAAGTAAAAAATACAACAATAAAAGATTTGAAAATTCATTTTAAAAAGCCATGCTGGGGTGTCACACAGCCCAAATGGTATATGATCTGATGGTCACATTAACTAGAGCATATCAGGAAGGCTGTGTCCTATTCAACCTCTTCATGGATACAAAATTGTAGGATCAGAGGTGGGATAGCCAGCATTGACAGATGCTCTCCGAGCCTCTGCTTAAATACCTCCAGTGACCCAGTGCCCAGAACTTCCCAAGACAACCTAGCTCACTTGGCAACAGCTTAGGCTATTAATTTCTCCTGATATTAAATCTTTCTGTCATTGCTACCCATTGCTCCTAGTTCTATTTCCACAAGCATCTATTTAGTACCTACTATGTGCTAAGAATATATTACATCCTGGAGATGGGAAGTTTAAGAAATAATCCCTACTTTCACAGAACCTCCAGTCTACTAGGGGAAACCTGAGTGCAAATCCGGATGCTGATGCTTACAGCCTGTTTACTTTGGGCAACTCACCTAACCTTGGGTCTTAGTTTCTTCCTCTGTAAAATGAGAGGATTGTACTAGATAGTCTCTGAGATCACTTTCAGCTCTTGATGAGCCAAGACATATATATATATGTGTGTGTGTGTGTGTGTGTGTGTATGTATATGTATATATACATATATATACCTATATGTAATACACACATATAGATGTATATATACATGCTACACACATATAACTATGTTTATACCATTCGTGTATACAGGCATACATGTATATGCATACATATATCACACATATAATACATATGCACACATACACACATATATAGTGCACATATGTATGTATACTTGGGGGGAGAGGGAGAGACAAGATCTGTTTTATGGACAACAGAGAAAAAAGTAAAGAACCCCTAGACTAGATGTTCTCAGCTGTTCAGGTTGATAGCACTTTGCTTTGAATACATTGGGCACAGGTCTTGTTCTTCTTATGTGTGCCTGCTGTCATTTGAAGCCAATAGAGCCTATTCCACATCAGATCTAGAATTTTCTCTTGGTCTGAGTGTCCCAAATCACCATGTAGGGATTTCATAGCCATGGGTCAGTAGGCACTGGGAAGAACAAATTGCCTTCTCATATCTCATTTGCCTTGGTCTGAACCAGTACTGCATGACCAAGCTCCAATTTCTGGCACTACTGCAATGGTAGATGTGCATTAGGGGGAGCCAAGAGTGGCTTCCTGAGGGTCACATCCCTGTACCCAGAACCCAGTGTCAATACTTGAAGCCCTTCACCCTATAGCTGGGTACACTGCTAACTGTCCATGTTCAATCTGTATAGGAAAGAAGGCTACAAAATTTACTTCCACTAATGAGACTTCGCCTAGGGTGTGGGCCATGTCCTCTGTGATGTTTTCCAATTTAAGGGGCCCTGCTCCCTGCTCCCCATCATTCAATAAGTTTTTATTTGGTGCCTAATATGTGATAGGTAATGTGCACTCTGGGAATCCAAAGGCAACCCAAATAGTTTGTGCCCTTAAGGAGCTTCAATCTATCGAGGAGAAAAGAACACGTTTACAACTAAATAAATACAAACTATGTACAAACATTGATAAACTTCATCTACTCCATAGCTTCTGATGTAGGAGGCCTATGGGACACAACATCTGGGTCCACACTGGTTCTTCCTAGGAATGCCTAAGAAATCAGTGTTGGTCAGAGGCACTGCCTATCCCACAGAGCACTTGTCAGGATATGGATCGATGGACTGTAGTCTATCTGTATTTGAAATCAAGATCCACACATAGTTTCAAGGTCAGGAACTCCAATTTATAGATAGTGTAATGAGTCTCTTTATTAAGGAGTCCCTTACTGGTGAATGGGACATCTAGGTGGTGCAGTGGATAGAGTGCTGGGCCTTTGTTTTGGGAAGACCTAAGTTCAAATTTGCCTCAGATACTTACTTAGATGAGTGACTGTACATCTAAGTCACTTAATCTCTCTCAATCTCAGTTTCCTTATCTGTTAATTTGGGATAATAATAGCATCTAACTCACAGCATTGGGAAGATCTAATGTGATAACATATAAAACACTGCAAACCTTACAGTACCATATAAAAGGTATTATTATTATTGCAAATGGATTCTAGTGGCCATGGTAGTCCTTGTACAAGATGTCCCTCCCAGACCATCTAGGCTGGGGTCAGTGTGTAACAAAGGGTTTGTTTGGATCCTTAATAAATCCTTCGGATTCTTTTATGCTTCTCATTCCAGCAATCTCTAAAAAGAAGAGTCCAGTCCCAGATTGTCTGTATCTTGATCTGCACTCTGTTTGTGCTTACTTCTAGGTATATATCCATGGGAGAAATTGAAAGACTTTGCATTATTGCATTTGGGGTCCAAACTTATGATTCTGTGAGTATAGGAACCTACAGTGAGGAAACTTTGGTTCTACCAATATATAGATTGGCTCAACAATTTCTCTTAGAGAATTTCCTGGGGGAACTGAAAAGTTAAGGCAGCTCAGTAGATAGAACACTGGGCTTAGAATCAGGAAGACCTGAGTTCAAATCCGGCTTCAGACATTTACTAGCTGTGTGAACTTGGACATATGCTGTTTGCCTCAGTTTCCTCATCTGCAAAATGAGCTAGTGAAGGAAATGGAAAACCACTCCAGTATATTTGCAAAAAACCCCAAACAAACGCCAAAATAGAGTGGATTTGATCCTGGCTCACCTCTGGAAATGGAGAGGAAGGGGACAAAGCAAAGGCTGCTCCAGGTGCAGCTCCTTTAAGTGGCTTGATGAAGAGGCTGTGGAAGAGGTGACTGGAGAGGATGGAGTGAGATGATGCATGGTTCTGGCTTTTCTGAAATAGTTATAGGAGAGTTAATCCCCAAGCAGAGAGAGGGGTGGGATTTCCTCCAGTTTGTGGTCTCCAGTGTGGACAGGGAGGGTACCATTATCTAAGAGACTCTGAAGGAGATGGTCTTGGTCATAGCAACTCATCCTAACACACTGATATGGGATGAGAGACCTCACAGTAACCCTTGGGGGACTGAAAGAGCAAGTCTTTGACTCAATAAGCATTTACCAAACACCTATCAGGCACTGAGGATACAAAGACCAACCTCAAGGAATTTATATGAACCAGGGGAAAGAACATGTACACTGATAAATGAATATAATTTTTGATTTGTTCAGATCTGTGTAGGGAACTGGTAGTGAGGAAACTCCCACTCCCAATGCAGAAAAGCAACTGCTCTGTGATTATCTTCTTGGAGTGTTGCCTGGGTCACTGAGAGTTGAAGTGGCCTGTCCAGGATCACACACATAGCTGGTTTTTGTAAGGGGTGAAACTTGAATCTTGGTGTTCCTTGACACCCAGACCAGCTTTGTCTTTGTTGACTCATATTCACCTAAATATAGGAGACATACAAAGTAATGGTGTGTGTGTGTGTGGGAGAAGATGCTTTTGTATCCCTAGGGTTTAGTGCTGGGATTGGCACATAGCAGGCACTTAATAACTGTTCATTGATTGACCTGGGTAGGGAGGGGATCAGAAAAGGTTTTGTGTAAAAGTTGCACCATTGTGGCAGCATTCAAAGAAGGAAGCAAGCAAGGAAGTATTAACTGAGTGCCCATTGTGTGTCAAGCACTGTCCTAAGTGCTTTACAAATATTATCTCAGTTGATCCTCCTTGTGAGGTAGGTACAATAACATTTTACAACTGAGGAAACTGAGGCAGACAGAAATTAAGCTCAAGGTCATAGAGCTGGTACATGTCTGAGGTCATATTTGAATTGAGGTCTTCCTGATTTCTTGACTTTATCCACTGTGCCGCCTAACTGCATGGGCATCAGGGTATTTTATAAAGAGCAAAAGCTGCTATTGCTTGCTAGCATATTAATCAGAGTGACTGACTTAGTCCATTGCTTAGGCAGTTTGGATTGTTTGCAGAGCACGTCTGAAACCTAGTGAATCCTCTGGGATGGAAAAAGCCATCGCTAGGTTTCCCAAAGAGAGGTTTTGCTGGTTGAGCTTGTGTCTGTATCTCCTGACCAGAGGGAAAGCAGTTGGGGTTCTTGGGTGGATGGGTGGGGTCAGGTGAGGGAACCCTATGTGTAAATACAACCCTTCCACCATCATCCCCTGTCTGTTGACAGTGTTTGGTACCATAACCACTATCTTGGTGCCATTTTTCTTGTAAGGGCTGCGTATCTGGGGAGAGTAGATTCAGTGACAGGCCTCGCTGTATCTCTGATATGGGGTTTCTTCTGAGGCTCTGCCCCATTACCCTACGGGCACATTTGAAAGCTCAGATATGATATCCCTTACCAATATGTATAAAACCTTTCTCTCTGTATGACATGGAAAGCCTACAATGCAATCCCTTTTAGAATAGCATATTCTAAGCCCTTCGATCCCTTAATGTAGAAGCTGCTAGATTTTGTGTTATTCCGATTGTTTTTCCACAATACTCAAAGGGTGGGGTTGAAACCACTCCAACCTATTTTAGCTCTGATTCCTTAACTAGATCTCAGTCAGTCACAGGCATTAAACTAAGTGCAAAAAGTCCTTCAAAGTGGAGTGATGTTGCACAGAAATGTGTTCAGATAGGCCAGGGAAACTCAGCCATACCCCAGGGGTCATCTATAAGTTACCAAACTAATTAGAACCAGATTCTCTGGAAAAATTGGATCACGCTTGGAGTTCGGCTAATCCCCCTGAGAAGGAACTACTTGGAGGGGAAGAAGAGGACTTGGCATTGACTTTGGCCTACTTCTCTCCCGACTCCTATTTGGCCAGTGGAAGATTCTGTGAGCTTTGAAAGATCTGGAGGATTTTGGACATCCTATCTTCCCATCTGTGTCTTAGTCCTATCCCTGGATCAACTGACAGCAATGTCTGCATCAGGAGCCAAGGACAGATGGATGTAGATTCCCCTGTGTATAAGGGGAGCTTCTTGAGTATCTCATGAATGGAAGAAAAGGATTTTAAGTAATCAGGGGCTTGGGGGTACATCTTTGCTGCATGGGTTCTCTTTAAACTTGAGCCTCCTTACCCCTAGCCTCTGTATGTCTTTGTGGGAGAGGGTATCCCAGGAATATTCTGTACCAATTTTCTTATTGTACTACCCTAGTAAGGCCTACTTAAGGCTGGCAGACTAAGGCTGTGTGCTTAGCATAGCACCTAGCACACCGTAGGTATTTATCGATTAAGTTGATTCTCAACTGGTAATCTTGGGGGGAAGCAGATTTAGGAGGACTTGAGCTGGTAGCATTAGAGAATCATCTCTGACTCCTCAAAGGCATACCTAGAACCTTTAGGGGGACGTGTAGCTCAGATCTAGGAATGGGGATTTATCTGTGAGAGTGGGAGGGGGATAAGAATCCCCAGAACTTACATGGACTACATCTTCTTCCCTGAACACCAGTTCCATGTTGAGGGTGCAGAGAGAATTCTTGGCTAACTGAGAAAATTCTTTTTTTTTTCTTTTTTCTTTTATTTATTTATTTATTCATTCATTTATTTGCTTATTTATTTGTTTGTTTATTTATTATTTTTAGTTTTCAGCATTGATTTTAACAAGAGTTTGAATTACAAATTTTCTCCCCATTTCTACCCTCCCCCCACTCCAAGATGGCATATATTCTGGTTGCCCCATTCCCCAGTCAGCTCTCTTTTCTGTCACCCCACTCCCTCCCCCATCCCCTTTTCCCTTACTTTCTTGTAGGGCAAGATAGATGTCTATGTCCCATTGCCTGTATATCTTTTCTCCTAGTTTCATGCAAAAAGTTTTTTTTGAACATCTGCTTTTAAAACTTTGAGTTCCAAATTCTCTCCCCTCTTCCCTCCCTAACCACCCTCCCTAAGAAGGCAAGCAATTCAACATAGGCCACATGCGTATCATTATGTAAAACCCTTCCACAATACTCATATTGTGAAAGACTAACTATATTTTGCTCCTTCCTATCCTATCCCCCTTTATTCAATTTTCTCCCTTGATGCTGTCCCTTTTCAAAAGTGTTTGTTTTTGATTACTTCCATCCCCTATCTGCTCTCCCTTCTATCGCTCCCCCTTTTTATCTCTTTCCTCCTTCTTTCCTGTGGGGTAAGATACCCAATTAAGTGTGTATGTTATTCCCTCCTCAGGTCAAATCCAATGAGTGCAAGATTTACTCATTCCTCCTCACCTGCCCCCTCTTCCCTTCCTACAGAACTGCTTTTTCTTGCCACTTTTATGCAAGATAATTTACCCCATTCTATCTCTCCCTTTCTCCCTCTCTCAATATATTCCTCTCTCATTCCTTAATTTGATTTTTTTTAGATATCCCTTCATATTCAACTCACCCTGTGCCCTCTGTCTATACATATGTATATTCCCTTCAACTACCCTAATACTGAGAAAGGTCTCATGAATTACATACATCATCTTTCCATGTAGGAATGTAAACAAAACAGTTCAACTTTAGTAAGTCCCTTATGATTTCTCTTTCTTGTTTATCTTTTCATGCTTCTCTTGATTCTTGTGTTTGAAAGTCAAATTTTCTATTCAGCTCTGGTCTTTTCACTGAGAAAGCTTGAAAATCCTTTATTTTATTGAAAATCCATATTTTGCCTTGGAGCATTATACTCAGTTTTGCTGGGTAGGTGATTCTTGGTTTTAATCCTAGTGCCATTGACCTCTGGAATAGCATATTCTAAGCCCTTCGATCCCTTAATGTAGAAGCTGCTAGATTTTGTGTTATTCCGATTATTTTTCCACAATACTCAAATTGTTTCTTTCTGGCTGCTTGCAGTATTTTTTCCTTGATCTGGGAGCTCTGGAATTTGGCAACAATATTCCTAGGAGTTTTGTTTTGGGGATCTTTTTTTTCAGGAGGCTATCGGTGGATTCTTTCAATTTATATTTTGCTCTCTAGCTCTAGAATATCAGGGCAGTTGTCTTTGATAATTTCTTGAAAGATGATATCTAGGCTCTTTTTTTGATCATGGCTTTCGGGTAGTCCAATAATTTTTAAATTATCTCTCCTGGATCTATTCTCCAGGTCAGTGTTTTTTTCAATGAGATATTTCACATTGTCTTCCACTTTTTCATTCCTTTGGTTCTGTTTTATAATATCTTGATTTCTCATAAAGTCACTAGCTTCCACTTGCTCCAATCTAATTTTTAATGTAGTATTTTCTTCAATGGTCTTTTGGACCTAATTCTGCCTTTCAAGGCATTCTTCTCCTCATTGGCTTTTTGGAGCTCTTTTGCCATTTGAGTTAGTCTATTATTTAAGGTGTTATTTTCTTCGGTATTTTTTGGGTCTCCTTTAGCAAGTCGTTGACTTGTTTTTCATGGTTTTCTTGCATCCTTCTCATTTCTCTTCCCACTTTTTCCTCTACTTCTCTAACTTGCTTTTCCAGCTCCTTTTTGAGCTCTTCCATGGCCTGAGACCAGTTCATGTTTTTCTTGGAGGCTTTTGATGTAGGCTCTTTGACTTTGTTGACTTCTTCTGGCTGTATGTTTTGATCTTCTTTGTCACCAAAGAAAGATTCCAAAGTCTGAGTCTGAATCTGAGTCTGTTTTCGCTGCCTGGCCATATTCCCAGCCAACTTACTTGACCCTTGAGTTTTTTGTCAGGGTATAGAGTACTTTTGTAGAGTATAGAGTACTTTGTCCCAAGCTTGAGGGGCTGTGCTGTTGTTTTCAGAGGTACACAGCAAGCTCTGCCACACCAGCATTCCTCCTCCCCCAAGAACTGCCAACCAGGACGGAACTCAGATCTAAGCTGGCTCTTCACTCCCGCTCTGATCTACCACTTAATTCCTCCCACCAGGTGGGCCTGGGGCCAGAAGCAATGGCAGCTGTAGTTCTGTCCTCAGAGCTGCCCCACCTCTGCTGCCCTCAGGGCAGTGGCCAAACCACGAACTCCTTTCACTCTGTCCCAGAAGCTTTTCCCGCTAACCTTCTTTGTTGTCTTTGGTGTTTGTGGGTTGAGAAGTCTGATAACTGCCACAGCTAACTGATTCAGGGCGCTAGGGCCTGTTCTGCCCAGCTCCTGGTCTCGTTGGTCTGGGCGTAGCATAGAAGAAAGCCAGGGACTCTGAGGCAGACATGAGGGGCAGAGCAGTCTAGGCACAAGGGGAGAGCTAGTGCAAAGGTATGTAGATGGGTGATGCTGTGTCATGTAAAAGGAACCTTAAGTAGGTCAGTACAACTAGATTACTGAATGTATGGGGACAAGGCTGAAAAGTTAGGAAAGTGCAAGGTTCTGAAGAGGTTTCATCACCAAGCAGAGGAGCTTATATTTGATCCTGGAGATAATGGGGAACCATTTGAGTTCACTGGGGGTGGTGTGGGGGGTGGTGTGTGTGTGTGTGTGTGACATGGTCATACCAAAGCTTTCAGAAAATCCGCCTTGGCAGCTAAATGAAAGAATGGATTGGAATGAGGAGAAACTTGAGACAGTGAGACAAGTTAAAAGGCCATTATAGTAGTTCAGGTGAAAGGTGATGAGGACCTGAACTAGGGTTGTGGCTATATGAGAATGAGAAAGGAACATACATAAAAGATGATGTGAAGGTAAAAATGAAAAGATTGGACAATGGATTGGTTAGATGGGGTGAAAGTGAGTAGTCAAGGATGACAACACAGTTGTGTGTCTGGGGACTTGTCCCACAGGGTAACCCTAATAGTAATATTGCACAGGATTTTGTTAGGATACTTTACAAATCCGTTAAAGTACATTTTTACAATTCTGAAAGTGTATATTAAGATGGGTATCATGCAGGTGTTAGTTGCCTCCTGCTTAGCTTTGATTTCAGGATACCAGTAAGTCTTCTAATGTATTCAGCCAAAGCATTTTCTTCATGCCCCATGCCTCGTGCATCTTGCCTGGAGGGAGATGAAGGTACTCATAGGTATTGCTTTTATCCATTGGTTCAGTGTGACCTCTGGATTCAATCTCAAGCCCTTCAGCCTCTATCTTTCCTTGGTGTGCAGATATCAGTTTATCAGACAGTAATCTAAACTAACAACAGTTAATGCCATTGGGTTTGTTGAAAGTTGTTTATCCCTAGTTGGAGTCTATGGAACTTCACAGATCCAAGAGTGGAATCAAAAGACCTCCCACAGGCAAAGAAACATGAAGAAAGTAATCCAGCAAGCCAAAACATACTGGGAACTTTAGCTTTCCCCAATCAGAAATTGAAAGTCAAAGTCAATTAAGAAGATACTGAGTCAAAGTAAAGCAAAGAATAAAATAAAGCATTTACCATCACTCAAGTACTTGGATGAATGTAGGGATTAGAAAAAATAAGGTTAATTCTATGATTCTGAGAAGATGCTAGAGAAATGGAGAAATAAGGAAATCATAAGTAAAAGAGAAGTCCTGAAGAAAGAGAATGTGGAAAATCCCTGGTTATCTATGTACTCACAAGAATTCTGACACAATAAATCACAGGTTGGATAAAACGAAAAAAAGAAAACATATTCAGTCTAATGAACAGTTCTATCAAGGGAGGTGATTAAAACTCTAATGTCTCTACAAAAACCAGAAAGCTGAGGGGACAGACAAAATCAATAATCACTGGCTCTGACATTTTATAGAGTAACATGAGTGATTGACAAAGCCCTTTACTTGCTCTCAGACATAAGCCTAATCTCAACAATCTTAATAGAAGCCATCACCTGTCTCTTACCTATCTATTAAAAATTATCTATTTATGTCTATTATCTAATTATCTACTTTGTCTATTAGCACCTGTCTATTAAAAGATAAGAAAACCAACAAGCCTTCCAAATCTAGACCAACTGTGTTTTCATGTACTCTACACAAAATATTCAGAATTAATATCACTCAAAATATGCAAATACTTAAAAGAAGCCAATAAACTGACTGAGGAATAAAATGGGTATGCCCCAAAATACCAGGAGATGTAAATAGAAATTTACTGCCTGTTCAATAAATTGTTGAACAAGCTACCTGAAAGCGTTATGGCATTTGGGGCAGCTAGGTGGCCTAAAGGATAAACCCGTTAAGCCTAGAATCAGGAAAACCTGCCTTCAAATACAGTCTTAGACAATTAGTTGTTTGACTCTGGGCAAGTCACTTAACCTGTGTGTGCCTCATTTTCCTCATTTGTAAAATAATAGCACCTACCTCCCAGAGCTGTTGTGAGGATCAAATGAGATAATAAATATAAAGCACTTAGCGCAGGGCCTGGCACATAGTAAATACTATAATGTTAGCTATTATTTATATGACCTTCATTGATGATAGCAAAACCTTTGACACAGTTCCACACTCATGGCTTGTTTATGTGTGAAAATATATAAAACAGACCCAAGTCCAGGGGGAATGCCAGAATATTTGATCTCCATACGCAAAACTATTTTCTATTTAAAACATTCTACCAATATAATAATGTCAAGAAAAATTCATACAAAAATGATATTTTTTCAGAGAGATAGTATAAACCTATTATGGGGCTGCATAGCATTAGAGCTATTATTATCTCTCCTAAATAGAACTAAGTATAGCTTCTATATTAAAGGAAGAAACAAAATATCCTATTAATCGCTGACTTGATGTGCCTGGATGATGTCTACATGGTTCTATTAGAAATTACATTAAATAACTTCATCTTGTACAATGCTTTTCTGATGATCTCAAAATGTCATTTAGACTGGTGATTGGATTTGACCAGAAACTCCCTTATGCATGTCAGCTGGCTTCAGCTTCTGATCGCGTGGGGCTTTGGCTGGAAACTGCTTATTGTCAAAGACATCTAAGTAAAGAGGCATCATAGCCTAAGAGAAGGCAGAAATGTTGATGTAAAGGGGTATAGTCTTCTTCGGGAGCCTTCAGGGACATAAACAGGCAGTTTGCCATGAAAACTGGCCCTAAGCTCTATGAACAAGAACCGCAAAGAACTGAAGACTAAGGACCTTGCTTCTAGGAAGGATAAAAGGCAAGGGGAATCTTGGAGCAATGCACCGGAAAAGCCCCATGTTTGTCTTTGTTCAAGTTCTTCTATATCTGATGCCCCCTTAGTGGAGTAGCACAGAGATTTGTCTTTGTCCCTGTGCAGTTTAACTTATTTATTGGTCACTTGGATGAAGGCATGGATGGACGGCTTATCATATTTGCTGATGATAAGCAAAACCTTGTTTGATTGCTTTTGAGATTGGAAAGATACTAACAGAATGTGAACACAAACTTTTAATCCCATGCTGTTTTCCCAGCATCCCAGAATGCTTCTGGGTCACCTTTCATCTTTTGGTGTGTGTTTAGTGAGCACAAACTAGTTTCAATATTAGCCTAAGGTAACTATAACTGGAAAGTTAAATTTGCTCCAAAACTAAAGAGAAAAAATTGGGGGCATTCTTCTCCATTAGGGTGAATATAATTCAAAGTCTTTTTTTGTATATGAAGCACCTTGGATGATTACTACATATTCCTAACAAATAAATCATGCAAATCAGGCTTGTTAGAATGTTTTTGATAATAGTTCAAGATTAGAATATTATTATACTGGGTTTTTCTCCCATTTCCTAGGTCTAATTACTTATGTAGAATTCCTAGAAGAGTACACTTCTCTGTCATAGAATCAACCATAATTTGTCCAGTCATATTTAGAACATTGTTGCTCTATTTTTAAATAGGAATAATTTTTAGAAGTGGAAAACTGTGACATTTCATTTCTGTATATGCAAAAAGAAGAGCAGTAAGAACTGGCCTCATGTTCATCATTTTGTAGTCTGAAGGGAAATTATAGGCTTGGGCTAAAAGGGACCTCAGAGCAAGGGCTGTGCAAATCCCAAGAGGAGCCATGACTAAGGTCGGTCAACCGAGGCTTTGTCTCGGGTTGCTAAAAGTTAGAGAGGGCACTGACAACACTTGAAGTCTTTCCACCAAATTGAGATAACTGAGTTCATCCCCTAGTAGGCAAGAATAGTTAAATAGGAAGCTACTAGATAACTGCTTCCTCTCTGCCAGAGGCTATATTCTAGGTACGATCTTCCCTGTCATGGCCTGGCCCAGCCCAGCTTCACTCTGCTCCCTATCCTTATTTGGTCCTACCCCACTCCTCCTCAGTTTAGTGATGTCCTGGTTCTTCACTCCATCTCCAACTGAGTGATCTGAGGCCATATATATATATATATATATATATATATATATATATATATATATATATATGCTTGCCCCAGATGCAAAGATTGCCAGTTAGGGCTCTGGTGCTGGGTGGTAGGTTCCCATGGATCAAGGGGTCATTGGTTTAGGGCTGGAAGGGACCTCAGAGATCATGTAGGCCAACCCCCTACTTTACACATGGTGAAACTGAGAGAAGAAGCTGTTTGCCCAAGGTCACACAACTTATAAGCAATAGAGCTGGGGCTCTGTCCTCTGATTCCAACTGAACCTAAATTAATTTTACTGTACCTAATGTTGGGGGCAGGGTTTTGTTCCACACCACAGAAATGTAGACCTCCTTCCTGCCCCAGGCCTTTTGCATCTTACTGACACCATAACTTGGAAAGAAGTCTATAGCATCAAATTATGCCACTTAATGCAGGCAGCAGTGGAAATCCCAGCTCGGACTTGGGCTCTAGGCCCTGTAAACACTAGAAATTGCCACCTGAGGTTAAGGAACATTGAATTATGACAATATGTTGCCTTTTTTGTATCTCTTCTTCAAAGTTGAAAAGTCTACTGGGTTCCTAGGTCCAAAGCAAAATTGAGAAATTTTGCTTTTGGGGTATTCTAGTCCAACTTTTTCATTTTACAGATAAGGAAAGTAAGTCCAAGAGAAGTTAAATGACTTGTTGAAGGTCACACAGATGACAGTGACAGAGCCGGGACCAGAACTGAGTATTCTGACTCATATCGCCACCAAAGAGGAAGCCATCGAACAATCCCGAGGGCATCATGGCTTGACCCCTAGGGGTGTGTGATGGAGCAATCAAAGGTTGAGAAAGATGGGTTGCCTTTTGGAGATATAGATTTTCAATAATTTTTGATACTGTCTCATGTTTTCTCTGGTTTTCTCATCTCTCCAGAACTGGGGCCTTGTACCAGGGCCAGGCTCTGCCTCCTGCTAGACTTCACATGGGACAGTTGGCCCTACTTGATCTCACCCTGAATCCCCTGAGTTCTTATGCTGAACTCTATCTCAAAGAGTTAAGAGTCTGTGGGTCTTTGAGGTTCAGAATGATGGATTTTCAGGGCCCTATCTGGAATCTTAGGAAAGAATGTTAGCTACCTCAGAACTCCATTACCTGGGGTGCCTCATTTTGAGGTCTATAGGACCACGTGAATCATGCCCTTCTGCCAAACCCCAAGTCTTCCAAAGTCTCTACCCTGGGGCTTTCTCAAGGGTGAACTCTGGTTTTGTTGACTCTGGTCACAGATTCTACTCCTGATTGCACTGGGAGGCTATCCTGTGCTGGCAATGGCTTATGCCTATGGCTTCTGGCTAATTTCTTTTGCAATCTGGGTGTGGAAGAAGTCACAGTAGTTTTTCATTGAAAACTATTTGGTCTTATAGCAATATCAGTTTTGTTAGAGTAGGAGCTCGGTGGTCTGTAGTCAGCCATTTTGGCAGGAAGTGACTCACATGATCACCACCCTGGTACAGGTCCTCATCACCTCATGCCTGGACTACTGCAGTAACCTTTAAGTTGGTCCTTCACTCTCAAGTCTCTCTCCACTCCAGTTCATCCTTTATACAACTGCTAACATGATTTTTCCAAAGTACACATCTGACCATGCCCTCCCCTTCTCAGTAAATGCCAATATCTTCATATTAACTGTAGGATCAAATATTATTTTATCTTTATCTCATCTTTTTTAATTTCTGTTTTTACGGAAGTTTTATGATGTTCACAATTATTGGCACACTAGTTCTGTGTCCAATTTATTTTTTAAAAGTGTTTATGGGGTTCCTCAAAAGCTCTTTACTGATAAGAATGCCCAACCAAAAAAGTATGGAAACCACTACATTTGTTCATGCTTTCTTGCTATGTAACACTGCTTTCACTTGTTCAGCTAGAAAGCAAATAGAAATGACTGTTTTTGCATGTTAAAAAGCAAACAGACTTATGAATATGGTTACACATTTGTGGAATGCTCGTTCCTGTTGTAGCCCTAGGTCATAAATGGAAATCTAATTCATGCTCCCCCTCCCACAATCCCCAATCTCTTTTATGTTAGTTTCATATTTTCTCAGTCCAGAGATAATGTCCAAAGAAAAAAAACTTCTGTATTTCCTTCAGCAGCCAGAATCCCAGGTAATAATCATTTTACGGGCATTTCTGTACCTCTCTTTTTGATCTTCTTAAATCAAGCGAAATGAGCCATGAGTTCCACTTAAGACATTTTCTCCCTTTCATTCTTTTCCTTATCCTTTTCTATTCAACTTGTCAAAGATATGGCCCATCTGAAACTAAAGACCCATTGTTTCCTATTCATCTTTCTAGGAGGGAGGTAAGTCACAAAAAATGTAATGTAACATGTTAAATTGGCATTTTGTTCCATGAAACTGTAAGCTCCTTAAATCTGATACTATTTTTGGAATAATGAGGGATTCTATGCTTTACAAAAGTGACACCTTTACTTTTACCAATGTGGATTCTCTACAGATGATCCCACTTTATTTGGAATATTTACTGTGGCAAAAGATAAAGAAATTTATATTAAATGGTGGAACCTGAAATGTTTGATGCAATTGACAAAATACATCCAAATATTTACCTTTTCAATGGAATTATTCAAAACAGCTAATAATAAAGAAATAAAAAAGAAATTCATCTGGATCACATTACAACATATTTTTCGTTGAATTCAACAATTTAGATAATGGATGAGTAAAATATTTATTAGAATTACATGCATTGCACTTTTAAGTTTGCTAGTAATGGAACATTTCCCCATACATATTTCCAACAGTACCAGTTTTAAAGTAAAAAATAAAATATATGTGACTTATTATCTAAGAGGCTAAGGAAAAATAAAGACAATCACCACTCAAGATATTAAAAGCATTCTGTGCTCGCTCTCTCTCTCTCTCTCTCTCTCTCTCTCTCTTTCTCCATATATATATATGTACACACACACACACACACACACACTCACATATATATATATATATATACATATTTGTATCTGGGCTTCCAAAGTGAATGAATAATAGAATGAATAGCAGTATTTAGCATGTATATACTATAGCTTCCAAAGGGCCTTCCCAATAGAGACATGTTGAATTAACTTATAAGGACCATGGAGTTGCCCTTCCTGGTTCTTGTTGACTACATGGGAACTCTAAGGCCTGCTTCTGTATACGTGTGGCTCAGGACTAAAGGGCTCAGATGATGGAAGAGCCCCCTTGTTTGCTATGGAGCCAGAAGACCTGGTAGTCCAGTGGATGTTCAAAAAAGCATAAGGCTACCCTTGGTGTTCTTTCCCTTTCCATCTATGAATGGGGTTAGAACTGTTTCAAGTTGCTTCTAAAGAGGGTAGGTAGGGAAAGGGGTGGCTCACCCTATCATCCACCCTGAATATATGACATTGAAAGCATGTGTCCTGCCTAGGCATGACTGAACTTGGGTTTAGACTGCCTTGTTTGTGTTTGTTCCTTCCTGATCTTAGGTGAGTGTGTTCCTATCTGAGATGAGCTTGTCCAGGCTTGAAGGCAACCTTGGGAGTTTGACAGGTCTGGAGGTCTTGGGTCTTATTGAGTTGGAGCTGAATGGTGGCAGGGGAGAAGTCCTAGTGTTCTTGGAGAGTGTGGTCCCTCACAAAAGGATCGGCCCTAGCCCGGACTTTTAACCAGCAAAATCTGCCAGATGTTCAGACCTCATAGAGTCTTGGTGAAATGTAGAAGGCTTAATTAGCAGTCCTATGAACTGCCTTATGTGTGATGAAGTTTAAGCATCAGCCTCTTAGCAAGTTGTAACAATAATTATAATTTGTTTCTGAATTCTGTTTTAAGAAATACTGTTAATGTGTGCTATGTTCTATGTTTAGCATTTCTTTTGGGGCTTGGAATAAATGACCTGTCCCATACCTGACTCATATTGATTCATATTGAGTGCCTTGAGTTTTGGGGAAACCTGACATGACCCATAAACTAAACTAAAAGTAAATTTGTCTCTGGGGCACTGAATTTGGGGGTCTGATGAACCAAGGAGTATGAAAACAGTATTAGCCTAATCCTTTCAATTAGAAGTAGGCTTCCTAAGACAGACCCTGTTCTAAACAAGATGCCTGAGTATAGAACAGGGAGTAAGTGCAATATCCCAGCCTTTGGGCACCCAGCAGCTGTTCCTCAGTGTTAGACCAGATACTACCTAATTTGAACCTCATGACAACCTAAATACAGACGCTCAGAGAAGTTAAATTAATTGTTGACCAAAGTCACGTAGTCAGATGGTGGCAGGAGTACCTACACCCTTCTCTTCCAGTCTTCTTTCCATTACCTTGTACTGGTCAATTGAGATCAGCATTCTCATTTTCTTGAAATATTCAGGAAAAAATGTCCTGGGCCTTCAAATTGCCTCAGTTTACTTGGTGGATGTGCGTGTGCATGTGTGTGTGTGTCCTAGTCACAGAAGAGTTTCTAGAGAGGCATTGTCACATAGTGGGAAGTGTTTGACTTGTAGTCAGGAATACATGGGAACATACTAAATTTAAAGAAAGAGATCTTGGGTTCAAAGTGAGGTTCTGCAATTTTGCAGTTGCGTGACCATGGGCGAATTGATTTTCCTCTCTGGGCCTTCATTTCCTCATCTGTAAAATGAGGGGCTTTAACTAAATGTTCTTTAAAGCTCCTTCTAACTCTAAACCACTAATCTTACCTCTGACCATTACTAGCTATATGACAATGAATGAGTCACTTAGCACTCTGAGCCTCAGTTTCTTCATCTGTGAAAAACTGCCTCACAGGTTTGTTGTAGACTCAAATGAGATCATATATGTAAGGAACTTTGTGAGAAGTTCTAATGCATTAAACACATATCTTAATCTATGGAGAGTTCGCATACAGTGTGGTAGAAAGTACACTGTATTAGATGTCAGAAGTTATTCAATCATTTTCAGTCATGTCCGACTCCTGTGACCCCATTTGGGGTTTTCTTGGCAAAGATACTGGAGGTTTGCCATCTCCTTCTCCAGCTCATTTTACTGGTGAGGAAATTGAGGCTAACCAGGTGAAGTAACTTGCCCAGGGTCACATAGCTGGTGGGTATCTGAGGCTGGATTTGAATTCATGAATATGAGTCTTCCTGATTCCAAGGACCTCTATCCACTGCAGTGCCACCTAGCTGCCCATAAGCCCAGAAGTCAAAATACTTGGGTAACAGTCTGGGTTTTACCACGTATTAGTGTAAGGGGTTGAACTGGCTAGTGAAGGCCTAGTCCTTGGAGGGTGCCCAGATTCGCGCTTCCTGATGGGTTGTACCATATATAGCAGGCATTATGTTCCCTCCTTGCTTCCAGTTCAGCCCATGGGGCTGCAGAAGCTGCTTTCAGCCATAATGACTTGGGCTTGGTGCAATGTGCTGATGAAAAGTCTTCTGGTTGGCTGAGAAGCCAGAGCTAGAACTGAGTGTGCACAGGGCAGTTCCCCTCCATTCTCCCCCTCTGACTCCCTTTCTACTCAGCTGTCATGTTTCCTTAAGCACAGGGTGCCTGTTTCTTTCGTGTTTATTCTTTCTGATCTTAGGTGAATAAGTATTTGAAGACAGAATTGACCAGGTTATGACCATGTGAGCTTTTCAGGGTTGGAAGGGCCGTCAGAGATCTCATCAGCAACCAGAGCCAGAGCAGCAGCCAGATGATCTGCTTGAACCAGGCTAGTGGTGGACTGGCCCATCAGTCAAGATACCACATCCTGCTGGGACCAATTATCCATCACTGATGCCATACCCCAAAGTGAACTCAGTACCCCTGGAAAGGACAAAAATCCTAGAACCAGTAGTTGAGAGGTTTCACTTTGGCCCAAGGAGGCAGCTGGTGGTACAGTGGATAGAGTGCAGGGCCTGGAGTCAGGAAGAACTGAGTTCAAATCCAGCCTCAGATACTTACTAGCTATGTGACTGGACAAATGACTTAACCTCTGCTTGCCTTGGTTTCCCGAAATGTAAAGTAGGCATAATAATAACATCTACCTTGCAGTATTGTTGCAAGGATCAAATGAGATATTTATAAAAAGTGTGCAGCACAATGCCTGGCACACAGTAGGTACTATACAAATGCTTATTCCCTTCCTCTTCTCTACATGTGTACCTTTGTAATTTAAACTTGATGGCCCTCCACATAGGGACTTTGTATGTGGGAAATTGAGGGGACAGAGGATGCCCCAATCTGGTTTGTACCAAAAGCTGGAGTTTACTCTCCCTAGGGACTGAGTATGTGCAAAGGAGAGTGTTTCACCTGGTGGGGAGGATATTTTTTATGGTTTCTATCTTTGTTATACCTTCCTAGTAAATATTGCTTTGTAAGGGAAGATTAATATCTTGAATGATATTGAGAGATCAATGGGCAGCTGCCTTCTGGGGACTCAGTCTTCTAGTCTGAGTGGGGCTTGGGAGAGTGTGCCAAGAGGGGCTGTTAACTAGCCTTGTTTCCTTGAGCAAATCACCACCTCTCTTCAGTTTCTTCATCTTTAAGGTGGGGATGATAATGCACACACTGCCTAATTCAAAGAGTTATCATGAAGCTCAAAAGCCTGCTGTGTATGAAAATGTTTTCTAAACCACTAAGTATAAGGTAAGATTCCAGTTTCAATAAGCAGCACTCACCAAAAAGTATAGACTGATGTGAGATTCAGCATCGATATGGGACAGCTTGGAGCTGGGCACAGAGTTTAGGAAGAGGTCACTGGATGGACAACTCCTCAGTTTCTCTGGGGCCTGATTTTCATGGCAAGACTTTGTTGTTTTAGGGGAAGTATCTGTGATCTTATTGGTATGTACTAATCTGGCCCAGTGGAGCCCAAGAAATACCTAACACAACTACAGAAGGTCTGGGAAAGGGCAATGAGGCAGATTAACATGCTGACAGAGCCCCTGAACTGTACTTGGAAGAGTGGAGTTAGAATCTCCGCTGTGCCACTACTGGGTGTGTCCCCTTGGGGGCCAGCTTGGTTTCAGAGGACCAGAGATTGAATTCTAACCCAGTTACTTGGTACCTGAGAGATTTGGGTTATGCCATCTTCCCTTTCTAGGCCTGGCCCTCAGCTTCCTCATCTATAGACTGCATGATCTGAAGGTCCTCCCCTCCCCCATCCATGTTAACTTAAATTTTTCTGATTTCAGAGTTGCTGTGATTGAAAAGTCAGTACTCCTTTAAACAATTTGGTGATGAGCCTCTTCAAAAGTGGTAAGGTTGGTTCTGACTTTGATTTGACTTATACCATGGATAATAATGATAACACTTAGAGTTCACAGGGTTCTTTAAGGCTTGCCAAATGTTTTACATACATTATCTCATTCAATCTTCACAACAACCCTCAGGAAGCCTTACCATTGTTTTCATTTTACAGCCAAAGAAGTTGAGGTTAAGCAAATTTCCAAGGTCATATAGCAAGGATGTTGGAGGCAGGATCCAAACCTAGATCTTTTTGACTGCTGTTCTGTCAACAAGCATTTATTATTATACACTTACTGTGTGCCAGGAGCTATCTAAGCCCTGGGGATACAAAGAAAGGCAAAAGCATAGTCCTGGCTCTCAAGGGGTTCACAGTCTAATAGGAGAGAGAACATATAAACAATTATGTGCGAACAAGATATGTAGAGGGTAAACTGAGGTAGCCTCAGGGAGAAGGCCCTAGTAGCATTAAGCCTGACCTGAAAGTCTTCTTACAGAAGGTTGGATTTGAACTGAGCCAAGAGGTGGAAGCTAGGATGGAGGAAGTCCCAGGCATAGGGGACAACCAGTAAAAATGCATGGAGTTAGGAGATGAAGTATCTCATGAGAGGAACAACCAAGAAGCCAGTGTCACCGGAACTCAGAGTACATGGTGGGATGTAAAATAAAAGACAACTAGAAGGGAGGCAGGTTATCAAGGACTTTGAATGCCAAACAGCAGATTTTATATTTGATCCTGGAAGTACGCAGAAGGACCAACTAGAAGGCCATAGTAGTAGTCCAAGGCAGAAGTGATGATAGCCAGAGTGGTGGCAGGGGCAGTGGAGAAAAGGGGGCATACATGAGAGATGTTGGGAAGGTAGAATCAACAGAACTTGGTCGTGTGTTGCCTCTATGGAAAAATAAGGGAGTAGAAAAGGGGATGGATATATGAGCTGCTGAAATAAATGTGGAGGTAGATTCCAAAGAATATGGAAACTGATGGGATATGGGAGAAGAGGAAGAAAAAATAGTCAGAAATACCCAAAGGCCACAAACATAGTCAATTAAAGAATAATGAAAAAAATAGTAATAATGAAGCCAGGAGCAGAAATAAATTTAGGGGGAAAGATGATGAGTTCAGTTTTGGACTTAGGACCCTAGAAGTTAGCATTAGAAGGAATCTTAAAGATCATTTGCCCCCTCATTTTACAGATGAAAAAACTGAGGCCCAGAGAGATGAGGTGATATTTCCCAGGTCACCATGGAAGAGTGGCATGATCAGCAAGAGGGACATGCCATTTCATTAAGTCAATCAGCCAATAAATATTTATGAAGCATCTACCATGTGCCAGACACTGTGCTAAGGGCTGGCAGTACAAAGAAAGACAAAAGGCAGTCTCTGCCCTCACAAAGCTCGTAGTTTAATGGAGGGGACAAGAAGCAAATAAATACATGTAAACAAACTATAGAAAGGATAAATAGGAAAAGAGCAACAGGGAATGAAGAGGAATTGAGGAGTTGAATGAAGAGGAGGCTTCCTGTACAAGGTGAGATTTTTACTGTGACTTGAAGGAAACCAAGGCAGCCAGGAGGTGGAGATGAGGAGAGAGAAAGTCCTGGGCATGAAAGAATGAATATTCATGGAGTGAGGAGATGAGATATCTCGTTCAAGGAAGAAGGAGCCCAGTTCACTGGATCACAGAGTATGTAGGGGAGAGTAAAATATAAACAGATTGGAAGTGTGTGTGTGTGTGTGTGTGTGTGTGTGTGTGTGTGTGTTTACTGGTGGGAGAGTGGGAGCAGGTTATGAAAGGCTCTGAATGCCAGAAGATTTTCTATTTAATTCTGGAAGTGAGAGGGAACCACTAGAGCAGGGGTGGGGATCCTGCAGCCTCGAGGCCACATGTGGTCCTCTAGATCCTCAAGTGTGGCCCTTTGAATCCAAACTTTGAAGTTGAAGGTTTGTATTTGGTCAAAGGGCTGCACCTGAGGACCTAGAAGGCCACATGTGACCTCAAGGCTGCAGGATCCCCACCCCTGCACTACAGACAGTCCTCTGTCCCTGGGTAATGATGCCTCTTCACTGAGGATGATGTCACTCTCAGGGCCTTTGTGATGTCATGAATTGTTGGGAAGTTATTCAGTTGGTGAGGGTGTGTGAGAAACCAGACAGACTGAGGGGAGGAAAGTGGCAACACATCCCCAGCCTTGGTTGCTGAGAAGCCCCAAATAGGTGATGATGGCCTACAGAACCTAAGTGTCAGGACCTGTCATCAGTCTTGCATATTTTGGACTGTATCTATTTGTTCCAATCCCTCCGGGTAAAAAACTGACATGCTGCACTTCAACTTCTCTGAGACCATGGGAGATACAACTTCCCAGTACATCTCCATCTTGTCCATCGGCTTCTACTTGCTGTGTTGCCAAAGCCTGCAGATCAGCAAGGGCATGATCCTCATTCTGGTGAAGAAGTTCTGTGAAGGGGGGCTGCTCCCCATATGCAAGGTCTTGGGCTTCTTTTGTTCCCTGTTCAGCTGGATCTGGAATTTCATCAAGGGGATGCTGAGATTCCAAAGACCTGAGTCAGACACAAACCTGCTCAACCAAATGGAGAATGCCCACTACGGCGTCATTGTCTTCCACGCCTACACAATTGTCCTACGGGTCCTTCTCTGGCTCATTTTTCTCCTTAAGAACGATTAGTCATCCAAGTGAATAAAACCTTGTCTGTCAGAAAGCACTTTGGTGTATAAGAGTTCTTTTTAAATTAATTTTATTTAGTGGTAAATTGGTGTCATCCCTACTTTCCTCCCCATGCGCTTCCCCCCCACACTGTATTTTGCTTAATAGGATCTAGGAAGCCTAACTTAAGAGGGTGAACCTGGTTACTTACTGTCTGGTGTTTGTGCTATTAATCATTTATTTAATCCTATTGCTTTAAAAAGCATATATTCCTCATTCTATTTCCACCACTTTGTCTCCTGGGTCAAAACACATCCTTATACTTACCTGTGTGAACTTGGACAAATCACAACCTCCCTCGGCCTCAGTTTCTTCATCTGTAGGAGGGGTTGGCTAAATGTTGGGCTAAAGCTTTAGATCTATGAGTGATCCTAATGATGGGTCAGATACATGTGTGCCTCCTATTTTCAGGGAGGAAGGGGGGAAGGGACTGAATAGCAAACATTTACTGAGTCCCTACTTTGTACCAGACATGGTACCTACCAGTGAAGACTCATTTTTTGAACCTCTAATTCAATCTTTATATTTTTTCTATTTTTAAAATTCTGAACATGAACACCAAAAAAGGAGTATTTGTGTACACACAGCAGAACACAAAAAAGGATTGTACAAGAAATTGTGAATCTCCATTTCATATTATTTTCTTTTTAAAAAATCTTATTTAATAATTCCATACCTTTCAAAACTGTCCTGCTCTCTTCTGAACTTCTATCTGTTCCCTTCTGTTCATTTAAAAAAAAGATTCAGTGACCCTTTTTTGTGGCATGACTATTAGCTTCCTTCTCTCCTCCCAGTTAAAAACTGAAAGGAAAAAAAGTACCTTTGTAACAAATAAGCATAGTCAAGCAAAGTGAATACACACAGTAGTCATGTCCCCATAGATATGTCTCTTTATGTCTCTTGTATCCATCCCCTCTCTGTCAAGAGGTGGATAACATGCTTCATCACAGAGTCCTCTGGAGACACGGCTGATTGTTGTATTAATCAGAATTCTTCGGTCTTTCAAAGCTGTTTTTCTTTACAATACTGCTGTCCTTATACAAATTTTTCTCCTCATTCTGCTCACTTCATTCTGAGTCCATTCACATTACCCAGGATTCTCTCAAATTGTCTCTTGTGTCATTTCTTACAGAGCAATAATATTCCATTACATTCACATACCACAATTTGTTCAGCCACAATGATTGATGGGTCCTCTCCTTATATTGGAATTGCTTTTCTTTTTTCTCCCCTTTAATTCCTCTGTAGGATCAGGAAGTTCAGTTTGCTCATGACTATTCCCTTCAAGGTGTTATCCTCCCTCTGAATTTCTTCCTCCATATCCCTATTTGTTTCTCTGTTGGGTTTTGAGGTATTTTTACACCAAACTGTGTGTGTGTGTGTGTGTGTGTGTGTGTGTGTGTGTGTGTGTGTGTGAGAGAGAGAGAGAGAGAGAGAGAGATTTTCCTTTGCCCATTTCAGATAAGATAAGCATTTGATATACACTATCCCAACCTACTCCTTGCTCTATCTTGTATATTCTTCTTCTCATACAAGTCAATTATGAAAAATAGAAAATTATATCCTCTTCTCTCCTTTCTACACTAGTACATGCCTTTTACTCTTCTCTTCAAGCCCTCAGGACTGAACTACTCTCCCCCTAGGATCATTTTTTATTATTTAAATCTCTCAGTACTTTTAATTGTGTTAACGTTCTAAAGAAGTAGTTGTTTCATTTCTCCCTGCTATAATGTTAGCATTGCATCATCATACCTCCCTTTCCAATTGCTCAAATAAATTGACCTTCCTAGGTTTCTCTTGATTCTTTTGTTTGTATTTTAAATATTAAAATAATATTTAAATTAAATTAAATATTTAAATTAAATTAAAATGATAAAAAATAATTTAAGTATTCCTACTCAACTCTGGTCTTCATTAGAAGTGCTCGAAAGTCCTCTCATTCATTAATGATCCACTTTCCCCTCATAGGTTTATATTCAGTTTTACAAAGCAAGTTGTTCTTGCTTATAAGCCCATATCTTTTTCCTTTTTTTATTTACTATTCTATTCCAAGATCTCCTCTCATTCATAGTAGAAGCTGCCAGATATTCTGTGATCATAATTGTGGTTCCTGGACATAAGAACTATTTCTTTATAGATACTTGGATGTTTTTTTCTCTGACAATGGGAGCTTTGGATTTTGACTGACATTTCTGGGATTCTTTCTTTTTGAGGTTTGTTTCCAGAGGGGATTGGTGGATTCTCTCTTTGCTCTTTAATTCTAATAGATATAGGCAGTTTTCATATCTAATTCTTTGAAATATAGCCTCCAGATATTTTTATCTTTTTAATCATGGTCTTCAAGGAGTCTGATGACTCTTTAATTATCTTTCCTTGACCTGTTCAGTTAAGTTTTTTGTGATATCTGATAGTTCAGATTTTCTTCTATTTTTTAATCCTTTGTTTATGTTCTAATATTTCTTGCTAATCCTACCATATCATAGAATAATTGATTTCTGTTAATTCTAGTTTTCAAGGAGTTCATTTCTTGGGCAAGTTTCTCTTCAAGGCTATTTCTTCTTCCAATTCTCTCTTCTAGAGCTTTTATTTCATTGTTTTTCCTCCCTTGCTTCAAGTAGGCCTTTGGAAAATACACTTTGCCTTTTCAGTCTCTGCCTGCAGATGTTACAAAGTTACTCTTGCCTCTGGGAGAATCTTTAGATTTTCAGTAAGTGTTGATACTCATCAGTGTTTGCTCTGATATATTTATCTCTCCAGTTTTTTCCCCTGAATTATGGCTTTGTGCTAGGGCTTTGGAGTAGGGGAGTCATCCCAAGTTGGTCTCACTCTGGATCACCTGCGTTCCTGCACTGACCTTCATATCCCAGAAGTAGGTCCCTCTTGATCTTTGAGTTTTAGAGTACTGGATTTTCAGGGCCCTCTTTTGCATCTCAGGACAGTATATTAGGGACCCCAGAGCCTCTGGACCTGAGATGTCCCATTCTGAACACTGCAGTACCTTGGTGGTCTTGAGGCTTCCAAAGTCCTCATCCTGGGTCTTTTTGACCTCTATGGGTCATTTTTGGAATGAAATTCTACTTTTGCTGCCTCAGGATACGTAGCCTTGTAGGCTGTGTGTTTCTGAACCATCTTTGGTTGTGCTCATTTGTTAGTTTGCCTGTGTCTGCACTGACTTTGCTGGAGTCCTTCTTTCCTATTGCCTGTGAGCTTCTGGCTGATTTTTCATGCAGTTCACAGGTGAAAGAAGTCACTTACTCTAGATTCTCATTGGATTTCTGGATCATTATTTGGTCATGTATGAATTTCAAATGTTTGCTGGGGTAGGTATGTGAGAACTATGTAGTCTGTATCTGTTAATGTAGCCGTCTTGGCCAGAGGTCTAAGGCTCAGTCTTCACCTAAGAATTTCATGACAGAATTATAAGAGGATATTGTGCTATGGTGGACAGTACCCTGGTCTTTTCTTTACATGTTTGGTACATAATTCAAGCAGTGAAAACAATCTTTTATAAGACTAAAGACTATGTAGAAATGGCTGATGCTGCAAAATAAGCATTCTACCAAAAATGTGCCATTAATGCATTTCCCAGGGTTTTTCCATATTATTTTCCACCTCTACAAATTCCCCTTGGAAAATCCACTTTATTGTGTGCTATCAAAGAAGATCACAACTGCAGTGATTGAATTATACCACAAGAGGACCTCCAAAGACAGTCTGTATTCCTATTGTGTCAATGATTATGTCGTTAGACTGAAATGCAACGTGTGAAAGGTTTGGCTGTCAAGTGCTACATTAAGAAAAGGGCATTTTATTTGAATCTAGAACTAGCATACATATGAAGGGCAGTAATGGCGTCGATGGGCTAGTCTTATACTAACCATTATCAATGCCAAACCAATAGCAACATTTAGTAAAGATCGGTTGATTAAGAGCTTTCGTACTTACTAGTCCTCTTTCTACATTTCTTGGCTATTAACTATTGTATGAAAGCACTGGTTTAGGAACAAAACATTTGGCTTTTACTTCTAAATAGCTGATGATTGGGAGGCCAAAATCCATGTAACAAGGGTTAGTTAGCATGTAGTTATCAAGAGTTTAGCTGACTAAGAAAATTCAAAGAAAGGCAAAATACGGGTTTTGCCTTCAAGGAGTTTCTATTCCAATGGGGGAAACAACACACATTTAGATGCATATAAGATATGTGGTTAGTTGTTGCCCTTCAAGACAACAACTTGGGAAGAGAGAAGGAACCTGGGATGGGCCTCCTGCAGAGAGTAGCAGTTGAGCTGAGTCTTGAGGGAAGCCAGGGAAGCCAGGAGGAGGAAGTGAGGAGGGAGAGCATTCCAGGCTGGGAGGAGAGCCAGTGGTGAAAAGTTATAGAGCTGGGGACGGAGCGTCTTGTGCAAGTAAAAAGAAGGTGCTGCTGGATCATAGAGCATATTTGGACGGGAGTAAAGTATAATAAATCTATGAAGGTTTGTGGTGGTGAAGGGCTTTAGAAACCAGAGGATTTTCTATTTGGTCCTGGAGGTAATATGCAGCCACTAGAGTTTACTGAATAGGGGTGTGACACAGTCAAATGTGCTAGGAAAATGTGCTAGAGTGAGGAGAGATTGGTGCAGAGATAACAACTAGCAAGGTATTATAGCAGTCCAGACATGAGGTGATAAAGGCCTATACTGGGGAGGCAGTTGCATGAATGGAGAGAAGAGACATAGAGGAGAGATGTTGTAAAGGGAGAGATGAAAAGATTGGACAATCTACTGGATATATGGGATAAGCAAAGAGGAGAGGACGATACTGAGATTGGGAACCTGAGTGACTTGAAGAATAGTGGTACCTTCAACAGTAACAAGAAACTAAAGAGGTACACACCTGGCTCCGTGACTTCCCAGAATCTCTATGTGTATTGTCTTCCTCCTTTAGAACATATATTCTGAGAGAACAGGGACTGATTTTCTCTTTAGTCAGTCAATAAATATTAAGTGCTTACTATGTACCAGGAACTATGCTAAGTTCTGAGGATACTGAGAACACTAACAAAGGCAAAAGACAGCTCCTGCCATCAAGGAATCTACTGGAGGAGGCAACCTGTAAACAACTATGTATGAAGGAACTATATACAAGATAAATTGGAAATTATCAACAGAGGGAAGGCACTAGAATTGGGATGGGGTGGTGGTGGTGGCGAGGGGTCAGGAAAGGCTTTTTGCAGAAAGTGGAATCTTAGCTGTGTCCTGAAGGAAGCCAGGGGTTAATGAGTAGATCATAGCACAGGAATCAGGGTGCTACAGTGAGAACTATATTTGCAGTCAGAGCACTTGGATTTCAACCTCTGCTACTTTATTTGGTGGTAAAGTTGCCTTTATCTGCATTGGTGGAAGGAATTTTTATTCCTTTATTTCCACACTGAACTCACAGTTCCAAGATAAGAAAAGTACAAAGAAAGACTGCTCTCTTCCTTAACCCTTTTCCAGCTATTAGAACGTGTTTCTGTCTGTGTTTCAGACATAAGGTGAATGCTATTTGATGAGTGATATTGAAGTAACTTGGAAACCTTTTTAGGCCACTAGGATTTTATCAGTTAGATTAGCGGCTTTTTAACTTACTTGGACTAACAATCATATTTTTAAAAATAAAGTCCATGTGGATCACCTCTTGATCACTGTAGAGAAAATTCATTCGAATTCATCAGGAGGGTCTAGATTTTCATTTGTTCAATATCTGCTTTTAAAGTGCCCACTTTGTGTTATATATACAGGTTAAATATATGCATATATGTGAGTATTCATATATACATATGTGTTACATATATAAGAATGGTACGTGTCCTCAAGGAACTTACAATCTAGCGGTAGACAATGGGTCAGTGAGATGCCAAAATACAATGCAGTTGTATTATATAATTATGCAATAACCATAATGCAGATTAGAGTCTAATAGGGGAACACAGAGTAGGGACAAATGCTCAATGAGGTACACGTAAGAGATCTAGGAAGGCTTCATAGAAGTGGCAACATTGGAGGAGAGGACAGTTCAGATGAAGAGAACAATGTGAGCAAAGGTACAGAGGCAAGAAAGTACAGGATATGTGCAAAGAACCACAGTAAATTCCTTCTAGCTCGAAATCCTGTGGTCCTAAATAGTTTGCTTTTCTTGGAGCCTATGTAGCACATTTGGAAGGGAATGACAAGCGAGAAGCCCGGAGATGCCAGTTTGGGGAGAACTTTGAATGTTATGCTAAATAGCCCAGACTGCAATTGTTGGATAATAGCGAACATTGGCTGTTGAGCAGAGGGATGATCTAACTGGAACTAGGCATAAGGAGGGTTAATTTGGGAGTTAGGGAGGATTGGAGGGGGAAAAGAATGAAGGTAGGAGGGTGAAAATGAGAGCCAAAAACTTAGAGACACAAATGAGGTGATATCTTTTATTTATTATTAAAGGTCATAGTGTCGAAAATATTAATACTAATAATGTACTCAGAGTTTTTACACTCATCTGCCAGGAACAATATTATTAAATTTAACATCGATATGTATTCAAGCCATTTCCAGCTTGGAGAGACAGATGTCCAAATTGGCATAGTCCCCTACGCCCTCTGACATTACTCTGCCCCAAGAGGATTTTGGGTAACATTTATAGGAATTTTGAACATGGAAAAAATACAGTCTGGTAGAACATTCCATTTCACTCTTTCTAGATCATGCCCCTCTCCCCTCTCTAGGTTAACATTCCATGCAGTTCTTCCTGGACCACTCTGTTTCAGGAATCAATGAGGCTGTGCCTAGAGAACTATATTGAAAACCTAACTGAATAGGAGCGGAGGGAGAGGGAGGGAGGGAGGAAGGGAGACAGAGAGACAGACAGAGAGAGAGAGAGAGAGAGAGAGAGACAGACAGACAGACAGAGACAGAGACAGAGAGACAGAGAGAGACAGAGACAGAGAGAGACAGAGACAGAGAGAGACAGAGAGACAGAGAGAGAGAGGGGAGGAAGGGAGAGAGGGAGGGAGAGAGAGAGAGAGAGACAGAGACAGAGAGAGACAGAGACAGAGACACACAGAGAGAGAGAGACAGACAGACAGACAGAGACAGAGACAGAGAGACAGAGACAGAGAGAGAGACAGAGACAGAGACAGAGGGAGACAGAAAGAGAGACAGAGAGACAGAGACAGAGACAGAGAGAGAGACAGAGACAGAGAGAGAGACAGAGACAGAAAGAGAGACACAGAGAGAGACAGAGAGACAGAGGGAGAGACAGAGAGAGATAGAGAGACAGAGACAGAGAGGCAGAGAGAGAGAGAGACAGAGAGAGAGACAGAGAGAGATAGAGAGAGAGACTGAGACAGAGACAGAGAGAGACAGAGAGACAGATACAGACAGAGACAGAGACAGACAGAGAGACAGAGGCAGAAACAGAGACACACAGAGACAGAGACACAGAGAGAGAGAGAGTGAGTCCCTAAAGGGGGCACTTTCCTGTCCCAAGAGGCCAGTCCCTTCTTTCGGGGTGGGAACAAAGAGGTATACTTTGTCAGATTTCTGGTTACTACCCTTAATCCATTCAACTAATGAAATTTTTTTTTTCCTTTTGTCGTGCTGTACCATCCAGCTTTAGAGAAAAATATTATTTCTAACTATTTCTAGGAAAACTAAAAAGAAAGTCTTAAATGTTTCCGTAATAGCTCGAATGATTTATTCACGCTAGTAGGTAATGAAATGGAACGAATAGTTGATTTGGGATCAGAAGCCCCATAGCTCTGACACTTGATAGCTGTGTGACCCAGGAGCAAGTTGTTTAACCCCTATGGATTTTCGTTTCTCCATCTGCAAAATTGGTTTAAGACCTGCTCTCTCTTCATGACAAAGTTAGGAAACCATAAGCCATAAAGTGCCATAGAAAGGTGACAATGACGGTTTTGAAATTTGTAATGCCAGTATGTACATCTATAGCAGTTTATAGACTATTTGGAGAATCCTTCTATAGCACCAGAAGGCTGTAGAACCTTCTTGGAAAAACCCTGGCTTCTGATTACTGGCCCCAGAAGTACGACTGGAGTCTTTACTGTGTGTGTGGCACTAGGGGTGAATATGCATGCTATGTTTAAATTTTCGAGGTGTTTTTACCATTGAGGACCTAGGTAACTAGATGACATAGTGACTAAAACACAAGACCTGGAGTCAGGAAGACCTGGGTTCAAATTCTGCTTTACCCTTAACAGCTATGTGACTCCCCTTCCACCCAGGTCATTTCATTACTCTGCAACCTCATAAAATGAGGCAAATTTACCTTCCTAGTGTTGTTATAAGGATCGGATTAGATGCTAATCTTAATTTGATATAATTGTAATATAATAATAATTATTACTAATAACAATAAGCTCCACAACATTCCTATGAGGTAACTAGGGTAAGCAGTTTTCTCTCCACTTCACAGGTAAGGAAACTGAGACCCAGATGATTGAAGTGATTTTCCTGAATTTTTGTACCACAATGAATGGCAAAATCAGTACTAAAAGCCATCATCAGGTGCTGTCCATGACCTTGAAGGCCTGAGCAGATTAGGGGAAAGGAAAGGGGGGAAGGGAAAGGAAAAAGTATTTATGAAGCACCTACTATGTACCTTTGTAAGAGCTGCTAAACCTTTACAAATATTATGATGCAGTCAGATGAGTCCATTAAGTTCTTTGTAAGCATAGACTAGTATTAGCTCTATATTAATGCAAGCTCTGATTTCATGTTAGGTCTTCTAGAGCACGGCTTCTTAAACTTTTTCCAATCAGGAGACGCTTCCATGCTTCTTAAACTGTGTGTTGAGACCCCATATGGGGTCTAGAATTTAGAGGATTCTTTATACAGTCCTGGCCACTTTGTCATCACCAAGTGTGAACTCAGAAGATTGGAAAGTAACTAAGGGATCAAATAATCTGTATCTTCCTCTTCCGGCAGGGCCAAAGGGCTGGCACACGTAGGTACTTGGTAAAAATTCCTGAATGGTGTTCTTTAGGCTTTTGCATCATGGGACCGGAGGCTTTGCCAGGTATGAGCAATACCAGAATGAGGAACCCTTCTCCAACTGCAGTGACAAGTGGGCATCCAGTCTTCCCTTGGGGAACTTTCCCGATGAAAGGAAATTCACTATCTACATTTGCAGCCTACATTTATAGCTATGAAATTAATCCTATTAAATTTAGCTCATTGTTCCAGCATGTGGAGTTGGGATTCTATTTGGATCTCCGTACCCACTGGTGTGTGGCCTGGACCCCTAAATGGCTGGCCATCTGGAGGACCCATTTTGCTAGTACTGGATCATCAGTTGGTGTCAGAGTAGGGATATTGTGTTCAGTAGCAATCTTTGCTAGTCGATCAGCATGTGCACTGTACTTACATTCTGGTGTGGTGAGGGTCACATGAGTGTCTTAGTGTAGTCACCAAATGTACAGGCTCTCCTATGGACCGCTGGGTGGTGTGGTGGATAGAAACCTGAACCTGAAATCAGGGAGATTTGAGTTTAAATTTGGTCTCAGACACTTATTAACTAGATGACTTTTGTCAAGTCACTTTTAACCTCTGTTTGCCTCAGTTTCTTCATGTGTAAAATGGGGATAATAATAGCACCTATCTCCCACAGTTGTGGTGAGAATTAAACGACATACGATTTGTAAAACGCTTTGCAAACTTTAAAGAGATACCTCAGTCAGTCAAATAGTAATAAACATTTGTTAAATGCCTACTATGTGCCAGTCACTGTGCTAAGCACTGGAGATACAAATAAAGCCAAAAGCCAGTCCCTGCCCTCAATGAGTTCACAATATAACGAAGCTAGCCATTGATATAGCACTTCCTATGTGCCAGGCATTGTGCTAAGCACTTTACAAATGTTATCTCATTTGATCCTCACAGCAACCAGTGAGATAGGTGCTATTACAGATGAGGGAACTGCAGCAAACACTTTTACATATACCCATTTTACAGTTGAGGAAACTGAGGCAAGCAGAAGTTAAATGACTTGTCCGAGGTCCCAGAGATTTGAATTCAGGCCTTTCTCACTCAAGGCCCTTCACTCCTTCATTCTATCCACTCCGCTGTATCCATTCTCCACCTAGGGGCCTCTTAAGGTGGTATAGAAATATGTCATTATTAATATTGCTGTTTGGTTTTGATGACACAGAACCAATAGAACTTTAGAACTGGCAATTTAGAGATCATATAGTTCAAACTTGACATTTTATAGATGGAGAAACTGAGACCCGGGAAGGAAAATGAGTTGCCCAAAGTCATTAGGGGCACAGTCAGGGCTAGAAAAACCCAGATCTCTGGATTCTCATGGCTGTATTGATGTTAATAATAACAATATTAATAATAATGAGTACCAATTATTAGAATAGCTAACATTTATTTAATGTTTTAAGGTTTGCGAAGAACCTTACAATTATTATCTCATTTGAGCCATGTGAGGTAGGTGCTACTGTTTATACAGATGAGAAAATTGAGGCACAGAGAGGTTAAGTGACTTGCCCAAGGTCACATAGCTAGTAAGTATTTCTAAAGCAGGACTTGAACTCAGATCTTACTGAATCCTGCTTCTTCCTGTTGATAATACATCTTTGTTACAGACTTGGTGCTAGATGGTCATCAGAGAAAATAGAGCTTTCTGAAAATATAATGAATGCAATTACAGATAAATATGGGAATGAGAAACAACATTTTTTGGTTCAGTGAGCGATGGATGCCTTCCGAAGAAACCACTGGGGCTATGCTCCATTTCTGGATTATACTGCTATCAGGTACATACCTCCAAGGTAATTAACCTAGCAGAGGGTTAAATTCTATTTTAGGGCAGAGGTTTGAGTGTAATTGTGCAAAGGAGTGATAAAGCCAATTTTAAATCACTAGAAAACATTTTTCATTTGACTTCATTAATATTAGTTTGTAGCTAAAAAATAAAAAGTGATAAGTTTTAAAAGCAGCTCTTGGTATCTCTTCCTCCCAATCATCACTGTGGTCGGGGCGGGGGGAAGGCAACAAAATAAAATTGCCATCTATTTGAATTTTACAGCATGACTCTGCCTCCATGTTTAAAAATAAAACTCGATTTACTTAGCAACATAGTTGAATTTAATGGCACAAACAGGGATTATCTTTATTTGTTAACTGTTACCAGTGAAAACTGATTGCCCTCACAGTAAGACGAAGATCTTTGTAAGCTTTGGTGATTGACTCCATCCCTCTCTCCCCTATCCTGCTCCTGTCCAGTTATTTTCCTCCTTCCTTTTGCTAACACCTTAAATGTGCAGTATATACTTGCTATTTCTACTTTCTATCTACCTATTCCCTTCTTAACCCTCTGCAGTCAAGATCCCCTGCCCTAATTATGGAGAGGTTTCCCCACCACCCCCTCATTTTACTGAAGAGGAAAATGAGGCCCATGGAAATGAAGTGTAGATCATAGAACCTGGAAGGGATCTCAGAAGCCACCTCTCCCCCCCAATTCCTTAGTAGAGAGCAATACTGAATGAGAAGGATACCTTTAAGGTATTTGCCACAGAATTAAATCACATTAGGATTGGAATTGGAGGACCTGGAGTCAGATCATGGCTCTGCTACTCACTGCCTTGGGATCCTGGATGAGTCAGAGGGGTTCAGTTTCTTTGTCTGCAAAATGAAGGGATTGGCCTAGAGATCTCCCAGCTCCAGGGCCTGTGCTCTGAAATGACTACTTTCCTTGTCCCAGGCATTTTCTGTTCATCCGACTCAATAGAAGGCATTTAAAAACAAAGGTGGCAGTTTTGATCATTAAAAATAAATCAATATCCTTGCAATCCTGCTATTATCATGCCACACTAGAAGCTGAAGGTGCTGAGAACCGTGAACTGGATGTCTTAATGGGCAAAGCTGAAAACATCACCTGGATTTGAGAACTGACTTGCATTGTTGTAAAATTTGAAATCCACTCCTTTGAAAGGAGGGAAGCCCTGTGCTAAGCACTTTTTCAAATATTATCTCATTTGATCTTTAAAACAACATTGCAAGGTAGATACTATTATTATTCCTATATCACAGTTGAGGAAACTGAGGCAGGTCCAGGTAGTGACCTGTCTAGGGTCATAGAGTAAGCCTGGGGTTACATTTGAACTCAGGTCTTCCTGACTCCAGGCTCAGCACTCTATCCAATGCAGCGCCACCTAGTGGTCTCTTTTCCATCTGAAAGGGACCTTCAAAATTCTCTTATCTCAACCCCTGTATTTTCCAGAAGCTGAAGCTGAGGCCCAGAAAGGGAAAGTGATTCTATCAAGGACATAGGATCCCAGACTTAGATCTAAATCACTACGTGGCGTTGCAGTGAATAGAGTGCTCTCAGAGGTTTTCTGGGCTAGTGGTGTCAAAATCAAAAAGAAAGAGGACCACTAAATCCTGTGTAGAATCCTTATGGATTCCACATGGACTTAGAAAACCACATAATGATACTATACATGTTTTCTCACGTTTTATTTGTTAATATTTCCCAATGATATTTAAGTCTGGTTCTGATGTACTCAGGAGTGTTGTGGGCCTCATTTGGCCCCTCCAACCATTTGTTTGACCCCTCTACAATCTAGCCCAACCTCTTTACACTACAGAGGACTCTGTGGTCCATAGAGATGAACTGACTTAGGAACACAGAATCATGGCTCTAGAGACCATGTAGTTCAATCTCCTCATTCTAAAGAGGAGGAAACAGAATTCTAGAAGGCTGAAGTGACTTAGGATCCTAGACCTAGAGCTGTAAGGGACCTCAAAGACTATACAGTCTTACTACAGATGGAGAAACTGAGGCCTAGACAGTGGCTTGACCAAGACTACGCAGGCAATACTTAGTTAAGGTGGAACTTGATTCCAAATCTACTTCCAAGGCTTGGGTGTCTCCAAGTAGAGCTGTCACATCTAAATGCACCAATGAGATTCCAGTTTGGTTTTCTGTTCTTATCACTCCATCCATTCCTTTTGTCTTCTTTGGTGGCTCTTTTTTGTTTGTTTCTAACTTTTTATTATAAATTTGAATAATCATCAACAAAGACAAATAATTAAACATCCAGAATAAGGAATAGCATCTTAGATAACCATATGAAAATTTTCTTTTATTTTAAAAAAATTTATTAATACATTTTGTTATTAACATTGTAATGATTTCCAGACACACATCTTCTACCCAGTGAGCCTTCCCTTATAATGCAAAGAAAAGCAGTTAAACAGAACCACCTGGCCTAGTGACTGACAGTATATGCAACATCCTGTACCCACAGGTCCCCATCTCTCCAAGGAAAAGAGGCATATATATTTAATCCTCATCTCTTCTCAAGGGGCAAAGATTGGTGATTACAATTATATAACATTGGGCTTTTGAAATGTTTACATTCTTGTAGTCATTGCATATATTACTTTCTACCTTCGTTGATTCTTCCTTCTTCTCCCATCCCTTAAATGAGGTTGTGTGTCCCTTAAGGCTCACACTTCTCTGCTCTCCTCTTTTTAGACCCACTTCCTTGAGAAATCCTTCTACTGTCATAATTTCAATTCTATTTTCTGTGGGTATTATGCAATCCCTAACTTCTAACCTTAATTCCAGTCCTAATATTTTCATTTGTATAACCTGCCTAGCTCAATGTGTAAACAACACAAAACACCATGCTGAACCAGCTGACTCAACAAATGTCCTCTCCTTCCCCATGCTTCCATTTCTGTTCACTGGTAGCAGCATTCTTGTGTTCTCTCCAAAAGAGACTTTGTTGTTGTTGTTCAGTTGTTTCAGTTGTGTTTGTGTTCGTGACCCCATTTGGAGTTTTCCTGGCAAAGATACTGGAGTGGTTTGCCATTTCCTTCTCCAGCCCATTTTAGAGATGAGAAACTGAGGCAAACAGGGCAAAGTGACTTGACTGGGTCACAGAGCTAGAGGCTGGATTTGAACTCATATCTTCCTGACTCCAGGCTCAATACTCTGTCCACTGTGACACCTAGTTGCCCCAAGAAGAGACTTTGGAGTCACTCCTTTCACTCCTCCATGCTTATTCAGTCTGTCACAAAGTTCTGTGATTGCTTTCTCCAAAACTCTTCCAATTTGGCCCTTTATTTCTGTAGATTATTAAATCTTTTTTTCAATTAAAAAACCCAACAAACTACAAACTATTTTCTCTTCTTCCACTCCCATTGGAAAAAACCACAACAACCCATAACAAATATGCATAGCCAAGAAAAACAAATTTCTATATTAGCTATACAAAAAAAAATCTCAAACTGCATGTGGGTCTATCACCTCTTGGTGAGGAGTTAGGGAGCATTTCTGGAATCATGGTTGGTCTTTTTGTTGAGCAGAGTTATTAAGGCATTCAAAGTTGTTTGTCTTTTAAAGTTGTAATTTTATAAATTGTTCTCCTGGTTCTGCTTACTGCACTCTTTAGCAGTTTATACAAGTCTTCCTAGGTTTCCCTAAAACCATCACCTTCATTATTTCTTATAGCACTGTAGGATTCCACTATATTCACATACCTTAATTTGTTGAGACATTTCCCATTTGATGGGTACCTTCCCTGCTCATTTTCCAATTCTTTGCCACCACAAAAAGAGCTACTATAAATATTTTTGTACATATGGGTCTTTTCCTTTTTATTTATTCTCTTTGGGGAATAGGCTTAGTATCTCTGGATCAAAAGGTATGCAGTTTAGTAACTTTGGAGGCACAGTTCCAAACAGATTTCCAGATTGGCTGGACCAATTTGCAACTCCATGAACAGTACATGAAAATACCCATTTTCTTATAGCACCTGTCATTTGTCATTTTCCTTTTTTTAATAACTTCACCAATCTGATGAATGTGAGGTACTTTAATTGTCATTTCTCTAATAATTTGTGAGGGTAGCTAGGTGGCACAGTGGATACAGTGCCAGGCTTAGAGTCAGGAAGACTACCCTGGACAAGTTGCTTCACCCTGTTTGCCTCAGTTTATTTAAATGTAAAATGAACTGGAGAAGGAAATGGCAAACTACTCTAGTATCTTTGATCCAAAAACCCCAAATGGAGTCACAGAGAGTTGACATGACTGAAGTGTTTGTACAACAAAAATAGTGATTTGGATCATTTTATATGGTTAGTGATAGCTTGCTTCTCTTTCTCTGAAAACTGCATTCATATCCTTTGCCTATTTATCAATTGGGAAATGTGGGCACTTCCTTCCTGGTTCCCACCTCCATGACCTGTGTTCAGGTTGATTAATCCTCCCGTTCAAAGCCTTTCAGTCAAAGGAATGCCTCTCCATAGTAATAGAAACTAGGCAAAGCAGAGGGCTTGGGGAGGGGGGAAGACAATGAGTTCAGTTTTGGACATGTTGAGTTTAAGATACTTACAGGACATCCAGTTCATGATATCCAATAGGCAATTGCAGATACAAGTCTGGAAGTTAGGGGTAGATAAGTCAATCTGAGAATCATCAGCTTTGATATGATAATTGAATCCATGGAAGCTTATGAGATCAAAGTGAAATAGCACAGAAAGAGAAAAGAGGAGGAACAAAGAGTCAAGACAGAGCTTTGGGGAACACCCGGGCTTAGTAAGTGTGGTTTAGATGAAGATCTGGCGAACAGAGTAGGAGAACCAAGAGAGAGAAGTGTCAAGAAAATCTAGAGAGAAGAGAAAATCAAGGAGAAGATGGTGATCAGCTGATTAGTAGTGTCAAAGTCTGCAGACTGGTCAAGTAGAATGAGGAATAAAAAAAGGTCATTAGATCTTGGGAGATAAAGAAATCACTGGTGAGGGAATTGTGGGAAGACAGTAGAATAAGTCAGTAAACTACCTGGCTTTCCCAAATTCCCCCAAAAATAACTTAAAATTTTAGAGTGGCAGAAATAATTAAAAGTTGAGGTGAAGCTGTGGTCCAGCCTAACTTGGGAGGATGTTAGGAAAAGTGACCTACCGGGATGGTGGGCTGGCTGGAGTCAAGGCTGATAGTACCAGGTGAGCAAATGGCAAGCCCTGGGGGCAGCTGTGTGGGCAGCAGCTGGGGTTTCCTGAATTTTCACCCTAGGGACCTTGTGGGGTTTGGGTGGCTGAGCATGGAAAGATTGCAGGGGGTCTCCACTGGTGCTGGACCTGGGGCGAAGGCCTGCTGCCACTGGATATGGGGCACTGGATGCAGGACCCAGGGGCACTGACCGGGAGTGTGCTCAGGAGCACTAACCGGAAGTGGGCCCAACCTGTGGCTGCAGGAGGGGAGGAGCTAACATATAGCATGAGTGCTGTCCAGAGGGGTGGCACACAGCTGGCTGTGGACCCTGCAGGAGAGTGGAGTGCTCTTCTTTCCGTTCTGGGGCAGAGGACTGAGCTGACACTTCCAGCTGCCTGAAGGACCATAGGGAGCAAGAGCATTTTCTGTACAGAGGTGTTGGGGGTCCTGGCCATGCCTCAAGGGTGGAGAGGAGTACTTGAAGTCACTTATGGGCCAAGGTTTGAGCCAGAGGACATTTGGCCTCTTTAGATTATAAGACATT